>NW_026527355.1:0-62263 GCF_022682495.2 Desmodus rotundus
GGCGGTCTCGTGACGCACCCCTGAGGGGTCACGTGACCCACCCCTGGAGGGTCTCGTGACCCACCCCTGAGGGGTCACGTGACCCACACCTGCGGGGTCACGTGACCCACCCCTGGGGGGTCTCGTGACACACCCCTGAGGGGTCACGTGACCCACCCCTGAGGGGTCACGTGACCCACACCTGCGGGGTCACGTGACCCACCCCTGGGGGGTCTCGTGACGCACCCCTGAGGGGTCACGTGACCCACCCCTGGGGGGTCTCGTGACCCACCCCTGAGGGGTCACATGACCCACCCTTGAGGGGTTTCGTGACCCACCCTTTTGGGGTCACGTGACCCACCCTTTTGGGGTCTCGTGACCCAGCCTTGGGAGGTCACTTGTCCCACCCTGGAGGGGTCAGGTGACCCGCCCTTGAGAGGTCACAGCAGTTTCACAGGGTCTCTGCGCACCTGTCCATGGAAACAGAAGCCCTCCCTGCCACTCAGAGGACCGCGCGATTTCCCCTAGGCCACACTGCCCAGCAGCACTCTCAGCCCCGCACAGACAGTGTGCTAAGGACAGACTTGGATACCGGGGCCCTGGGCGGGGGATTTTCCATGGAACTCTCTAAGGGCCCGGTGCCCTGTGTCGCCCGGGAGTGCCCATGCCCTTCTTTGACCCCGCAGGACACTTGCATCCAGCAATAAGCAGCCGTCTGCCTCCACGGGGCTCAAACACCTGGGCCCGGTGTGCGGGCACCTGGCGTACGTGGAGGCAAACCCCCAGACCCCTCTGGTCCGAACCCACCACTGCGAAGATCCCCCTTTTCTTCCATCCGTAAAGGGGCCCTCCCTGGGGAGTGGAGGAACATGGGGAGGCCCCCAGGAGATGGCTTTTCTCCGAGCCGCGGCTGGCTCGTTTCGGGCCTATACGTGGGCCGCGCATGCGCACTCAGGCTCCCAAGCACACGCCTTCCTCGGCTCACCTGACCCATCCTTTAGAGGTCACAGCAGTTCCACAGGGTCCCTGGGCACCTGTCCGAGGACACAGGAGCCCTCCCTGTCACCTAAAGGACCACGCGATTTCCGCTGGGGAACACTCCCCAGAAGCACTCCCAGCCTCGCACAGACACTGTGCGCAGGATAGACTTGTGGACCAGGGGCCTGGGGGGGGGAATTTTCCAGGGAACTCTCTAAAGGCCAGGTGCCCTCTGTCGCCCTGGGAGTGCCCACGCCATCCCTTAACCCTGCAGGACACTATCATCCAGCAATAAGCAGCCCTCTGCCTCCACGGGGCTCAAACACCTGGGCCCGTTGTGCGAGCACCTGGCGTTCGTACAGGCAAACCCGCAGACCCCTCTGGCCCGAAACCACGACTGCGAAGATCCCACTTTTCTTCCATCCGTAAAGGGGTCCTCCTTGAGGAGTGGAGGAACACGGGGAGGACCCCAGGAGATGGCTTTTCTCCGAGCCGCGGCTGGCTCCTTTCGGGCCTATATGTGGGCCGCGCGTGCGCACTCAGGCTCCCCACAACAGGCCTCCCTCGGGTCACGGGGCCCACCCTTGAGGTGTCTCCTGACCCACCCTTGAGGGGTCAAGTGACACACCCCCGGGGGGTCTCGTGACGCACCCCTGAGGGGTCACGTGACCCACACCTGGGGGGTCTCGTGACCCACACTTGAGGGGTCACGTGACCCACCCCTGAGGGGTCACGTGACCCACAACTGCGGGGTCACGTGACCCACCCCTGGGGGGTCTCGTGACGCACCCCTGAGGGGTCACGTGACCCACCCTTGAGGGGTTTCGTGACCCACCCTTTTGGGGTCACGTGACCCACCCTTTCGGGTTCTCGTGACCCACCCTTGGGAGGTCACCTGTCCCACCCTGGAGGGGTCAGGTGACCCGCCCTTGAGAGGTCACAACAGTTTCACAGGGTCCCTGCGCACCTGTCCATGGACACAGTAGCCCTCCCTGCCACTCAGAGGACCGCGCGATTTCCCCTAGGCCACACTGCCCAGCAGCACTCTCAGCCCCGCACAGACAGTGTGCTAAGGACAGACTTGGATACCGGGGCCCTGGGCGGGGGATTTTCCATGGAACTCTCTAAGGGCCCGGTGCCCTGTGTCGCCCGGGAGTGCCCATGCCCTTCCTTGACCCCGCAGGACACTTGCATCCAGCAATAAGCAGCCGTCTGCCTCCACGGGGCTCAAACACCTGGGCCCGGTGTGCGGGCACCTGGCGTACGTGGAGGCAAACCCCCAGACCCCTCTGGCCCGAACCCACCACTGCGAAGATCCCCCTTTTCTTCCATCCGTAAAGGGGCCCTCCCTGGGGAGTGGAGGAACATGGGGAGGCCCCCAGGAGATGGCTTTTCTCCGAGCCGCGGCTGGCTCGTTTCGGGCCTATACGTGGGCCGCGCATGCGCACTCAGGCTCCCAAGCACACGCCTTCCTCGGCTCACCTGACCCATCCTTTAGAGGTCACAGCAGTTCCACAGGGTCCCTGGGCACCTGTCCGAGGACACAGGAGCCCTCCCTGTCACCTAAAGGACCACGCGATTTCCGCTGGGGAACACTCCCCAGAAGCACTCCCAGCCTCGCACAGACACTGTGCGCAGGATAGACTTGTGGACCAGGGGCCTGGGGGGGGGAATTTTCCAGGGAACTCTCTAAAGGCCAGGTGCCCTCTGTCGCCCTGGGAGTGCCCACGCCATCCCTTAACCCTGCAGGACACTATCATCCAGCAATAAGCAGCCCTCTGCCTCCACGGGGCTCAAACACCTGGGCCCGTTGTGCGAGCACCTGGCGTTCGTGCAGGCAAACCCGCAGACCCCTCTGGCCCGAACCCACCACTGCGAAGATCCCACTTTTCTTCCATCTGTAAAGGGGTCCTCCTTGAGGAGTGGAGGAACACGGGGAAGCCCCCAGGAGATGGCTTTTCTCCGAGCCGCGGCTGGCTCCCTTCGAGCCTATACGTGGGCCGCGCGTGCGCACTCAGGCTCCCCACAACAGGCCTCCCTCGGGTCACGGGGCCCACCCTTGAGGTGTCTCCTGACCCACCCTTGAGGGGTCACGTGACCCACCCCCGGGGGGTCTCGTGACGCACCCCTGAGGGGTCACGTGACCCACCCCCGGGGGGTCTCGTGACCCACCCCTGAGGGGTCACGTGACCCACACCTGCGGGGTCACGTGACCCACCCCTGGGGGGTCTCGTGACGCACCCCTGAGGGGTCACGTGACCCACCCCTGAGGGGTCACGTGACCCACACCTGCGGGGTCACGTGACCCACCCCTGGGGGGTCTCGTGACGCACCCCTGAGGGGTCACGTGACCCACCCCTGGGGGGTCTCGTGACGCACCCCTGAGGGGTCACGTGACCCACCCTTGAGGGGTTTCGTGACCCACCCTTTTGGGGTCACGTGACCCACCCTTTTGGGGTCTCGTGACCCAGCCTTGGGAGGTCACTTGTCCCACCCTGGAGGGGTCAGGTGACCCGCCCTTGAGAGGTCACAGCAGTTTCACAGGGTCTCTGCGCACCTGTCCATGGAAACAGAAGCCCTCCCTGCCACTCAGAGGACCGCGCGATTTCCCCTAGGCCACACTGCCCAGCAGGACTCTCAGCCCCGCACAGACAGTGTGCTAAGGACAGACTTGGATACCGGGGCCCTGGGCGGGGGATTTTCCTTGGAACTCTCTAAGGGCCCGGTGCCCTGTGTCGCCCGGGAGTGCCCATGCCCTTCCTTGACCCCGCAGGACACTTGCATCCAGCAATAAGCAGCCGTCTGCCTCCACGGGGCTCAAACACCTGGGCCCGGTGTGCGGGCACCTGGCGTACGTGGAGGCAAACACCCAGACCCCTCTGGCCCGAACCCACCACTGCGAAGATCCCCCTTTTCTTCCATCCGTAAAGGGGCCCTCCCTGGGGAGTGGAGGAACATGGGGAGGCCCCCAGGAGATGGCTTTTCTCCGATCCGCGGCTGGCTCGTTTCGGGCCTATACGTGGGCCGCGCGTGCGCACTCAGGCTCCCCACAACAGGCCTTCCTCCGGTCACGGGACCCACCCTTGAGGTTTCTCCGGACCCACCCTTGAGGGGTCACGTGACCCACACCGGAGGGGTCACGTAAACGACCCCTGGGGGGTCCCGTGACGCACCCATGAGTGGTCACGTGACCCACCCTGGGGGGTCTGGTGACGCACCCCTGAGGGGTCACGTGACCCACCCCTGAGCGGTCACGTGACCCACCCTTGAGGGTTTTCGTGACCCTCCCTTTTGGGGTCACGTGACCCACCCTTGCCGGGTCTCGTGACCCACCCTTGGGAGGTCACCTGTCCCACCCTGGAGGGGTCAGGTGACCCGCCCTTGAGAGGTCACAGCAGTTTCACAGGGTACCTGCGCACCTGTCCATGGAAACAGAAGCCCTCCCTGCCACTCAGAGGACCGCGCGTTTTCCCCTAGGCCACACTGCATAGCAGCAGTCTCAGCCCCGCACAGACAGTGTGCTAAGGACAGACTTGGATACCGGGGCCCTGGGCGGGGGATTTTCCATGGAACTCTCTAAGGGCCCGGTGCCCTGTGTCGCCCGGGAGTGCCCATGCCCTTCCTTGACCCCGCAGGACACTTGCATCCAGCAATAAGCAGCCGTCTGCCTCCACGGGGCTCAAACACCTGGGCCCGGTGTGCGGGCACCTGGCGTACGTGGAGGCAAACCCCCAGACCCCTCTGGCCCGAACCCACCACTGCGAAGATCCCCCTTTTCTTCCATCCGTAAAGGGGCCCTCCCTGGGGAGTGGAGGAACATGGGGAGGCCCCCAGGAGATGGCTTTTCTCCGAGCCGCGGCTGGCTCGTTTCGGGCCTATACGTGGGCCGCGCGTGCGCACTCAGGCTCCCCACAACAGGCCTCCCTCGGGTCACGGGACCCACCCTTGTGGTGTCTCCTGACACAACCTTGAGGGGTCACGTTACCCACCCCACCCACGAGGGGTCAGGTGACACACCCCTGGGGGGTCTCGTGACGCACCCCTGAGGGGTCACGTGACCCACCCTTGAGGGGTTTCGTGACCCACCCTTTTGGGGTCACGTGACCCACCCTTGCGGGGTCTCGTGACCCACCCTTGGGAGGTCACCTGTCCCAGCCTGGAGGGGTCAGGTGACCCGCCCTTGAGAGGTCACAGCAGTTTCACAGGGTCCCTGCGCACCTGTCCATGGAAACAGAAGCCCTCCTTGCCTCTCAGAGGACAGCGCGATTTCCCCTAGGCCACACTGCACAGCAGCACTCTCAGCCCCGCACAGACAGTGTGCTAAGGACAGACTTGGATACCGGGGCCCTGGGCGGGGGATTTTCCATGGAACTCTCTAAGGGCCCGGTGCCCTGTGTCGCCCGGGAGTGCCCATGCCCTTCCTTGACCCCGCAGGACACTTGCATTCAGCAATAAGCAGCCGTCTGCCTCCACGGGGCTCAAACACCTGGGCCCGGTGTGCATGCACCTGGCGTACGTGGAGGCAAACCCCCAGACCCCTCTGGCCCGAACCCACCACTGCGAAGATCTCCCTTTTCTTCCATCCGTAAAGGGGTCCTCCTTGAGGAGTGGAGGAACATGGGGAGGCCCCCAGGAGATGGCTTTTCTCCGAGCCGCTGCTGGCTCCTTTCGGGCCTATACGTGCGCCCTGCGTGCGCACTCAGGCTCCCCACAACAGGCCTCCCTCGGGTCACGGGGCCCACCCTTGAGGTGTCTCCTGACCCACCCTTGAGGGGTCACGTGACCCACCCCCGGGGGGTCTCGTGACGCACCCCTGAGGGGTCACGTGACCCACCCCTGGGGGGTCTCGTGACCCACCCCTGAGGGGTCACGTGACCCACACCTGCGGGGTCAGGTGACCCACCCCTGGGGGGTCTCGTGACGCACCCCTGAGGGGTCACGTGACCCACCCCTGGGGGGTCTCGTGACCCACCCCTGAGGGGTCACTTGACCCACCCTTGAGGGGTTTCGTGACCCACCCTTTTGGGGTCACGTGACCCACCCTTTTGGGGTCTCGTGACCCAGCCTTGGGAGGTCACTTGTCCCACCCTGGAGGGGTCAGGTGACCCGCCCTTGAGAGGTCACAGCAGTTTCACAGGGTCTCTGCTCACCTGTCCATGGAAACAGAAGCCCTCCCTGCCACTCAGAGGACCGCGCGATTTCCCCTAGGCCACACTGCCCAGCAGCACTCTCAGCCCCGCACAGACAGTGTGCTAAGGACAGACTTGGATACCGGGGCCCTGGGCGGGGGATTTTCCTTGGAACTCTCTAAGGGCCCGGTGCCCTGTGTCGCCCGGGAGTGCCCATGCCCTTCCTTGACCCCGCAGGACACTTGCATCCAGCAATAAGCAGCCGTCTGCCTCCACGGGGCTCAAACACCTGGGCCCGGTGTGCGGGCACCTGGCGTACGTGGAGGCAAACCCCCAGACCCCTCTGGCCCGAACCCACCACTGCGAAGATCCCCCTTTTCTTCCATCCGTAAAGGGGCCCTCCCTGGGGAGTGGAGGAACATGGGGAGGCCCCCAGGAGATGGCTTTTCTCCGAGCCGCGGCTGGCTCGTTTCGGGCCTATACGTGGGCCGCGCATGCGCACTCAGGCTCCCAAGCACACGCCTTCCTCGGCTCACCTGACCCACCCTTTAGAGGTCACAGCAGTTCCACAGGGTCCCTGGGCACCTGTCCGTGGACACAGGAGCCCTCCCTGTCACCTAAAGGACCACGCGATTTCCGCTGGGGAACACTCCCCAGAAGCACTCCCAGCCTCGCACAGACACTGTGCGCAGGATAGACTTGTGGACCAGGGGCCTGGGGGGGGGAATTTTCCAGGGAACTCGCTAAAGGCCAGGTGCCCTCTGTCGTCCTGGGAGTGCCCACGCCATCCCTTAACCCTGCAGGACACTATCATCCAGCAATAAGCAGCCCTCTGCCTCCACGGGGCTCAAAAACCTGTGCCCGTTGTGCGAGCACCTGGCGTTCGTGCAGGCAAACCAGCAGACCCCTCTGGCCCGAACCCACCACTGCGAAGATCCCACTTTTCTTCCATCCGTAAAGGGGTCCTCCTTGAGGAGTGGAGAAACACGGGGAAGCCCCCAGGAGATGGCTTTTCTCCTAGCCGCGGCTGGCTCCTTTCGGGCCTATACGTGGGCCGCGCGTGCGCACTCAGGCTCCCCACAACAGGCCTCCCTCGGGTCACGGGGCCCACCCTTGAGGTGTCTCCTGACCCACCCTTGAGGGGTCACGTGACCCACCCCCGGGGGGTCTCGTGACGCACCCCTGAGGGGTCACGTGACCCACCCCTGGGGGGTCTCGTGACCCACCCCTGAGGGGTCACGTGACCCACCCCTGGGGGGTCTCGTGACGCACCCCTGAGGGGTCACGTGACCCACCCCTGGGGGGTCTCGTGACCCACCCCTGAGGGGTCGCATGACCCACCCTTGAGGGGTTTCGTGACCCACCCTTTTGGGGTCACGTGACCCACCCTTTTGGGGTCTCGTGACCCAGCCTTGGGAGGTCACTTGTCCCACCCTGGAGGGGTCAGGTGACCCGCCCTTGAGAGGTCACAGCAGTTTCACAGGGTCTCTGCTCACCTGTCCATGGAAACAGAAGCCCTCCCTGCCACTCAGAGGATCGCGCGATTTCCCCTAGGCCACACTGCCCAGCAGCACTCTCAGCCCCGCACAGACAGTGTGCTAAGGACAGACTTGGATACCGGGGCCCTGGGCGGGGGATTTTCCTTGGAACTCTCTAAGGGCCCGGTGCCCTGTGTCGCCCGGGAGTGCCCATGCCCTTCCTTGACCCCGCAGGACACTTGCATCCAGCAATAAGCAGCCGTCTGCCTCCACGGGGCTCAAACACCTGGGCCCGGTGTGCGGGCACCTGGCGTACGTGGAGGCAAACACCCAGACCCCTCTGGCCCGAACCCACCACTGCGAAGATCCCCCTTTTCTTCCATCCGTAAAGGGGCCCTCCCTGGGGAGTGGAGGAACATGGGGAGGCCCCCAGGAGATGGCTTTTCTCCGAGCCGCGGCTGGCTCGTTTCGGGCCTATACGTGGGCCGCGCGTGCGCACTCAGGCTCCCCACAACAGGCCTTCCTCGGGTCACGGGACCCACCCTTGAGGTGTCTCCGGACCCACCCTTGAGGGGTCACGTGACCCACACCGGAGGGGTCACGTAAACGACCCCTGGGGGGTCCCGTGACGCACCCATGAGTGGTCACGTGACCCACCCTGGGGGGTCTGGTGACGCACCCCTGAGGGGTCACGTGACCCACCCCTGAGCGGTCACGTGACCCACCCTTGAGGGTTTTCGTGACCCTCCCTTTTGGGGTCACGTGACCCACCCTTGCCGGGTCTCGTGACCCACCCTTGGGAGGTCACCTGTCCCACCCTGGAGGGGTCAGGTGACCCGCCCTTGAGAGGTCACAGCAGTTTCACAGGGTACCTGCGCACCTGTCCATGGAAACAGAAGCCCTCCCTGCCACTCAGAGGACCGCGCGTTTTCCCCTAGGCCACACTGCATAGCAGCAGTCTCAGCCCCGCACAGACAGTGTGCTAAGGACAGACTTGGATACCGGGGCCCTGGGCGGGGGATTTTCCATGGAACTCTCTAAGGGCCCGGTGCCCTGTGTCGCCCGGGAGTGCCCATGCCCTTCCTTGACCCCGCAGGACACTTGCATCCAGCAATAAGCAGCCGTCTGCCTCCACGGGGCTCAAACACCTGGGCCCGGTGTGCGGGCACCTGGCGTACGTGGAGGCAAACCCCCAGACCCCTCTGGCCCGAACCCACCACTGCGAAGATCCCCCTTTTCTTCCATCCGTAAAGGGGCCCTCCCTGGGGAGTGGAGGAACATGGGGAGGCCCCCAGGAGATGGCTTTTCTCCGAGCCGCGGCTGGCTCGTTTCGGGCCTATACGTGCGCCCTGCGTGCGCACTCAGGCTCCCCACAACAGGCCTCCCTCGGGTCACGGGACCCACCCTTGTGGTGTCTCCTGACCCACCCTTGAGGGGTCACGTGACCCACCCCCGGGGGGTCTCGTGACGCACCCCTGAGGGGTCACGTGACCCACCCCTGGGGGGTCTCGTGACCCACCCCTGAGGGGTCACGTGACCCACACCTGCGGGGTCACGTGACCCACCCCTGGGGGGTCTCGTGACGCACCCCTGAGGGGTCACGTGACCCACCCCTGGGGGGTCTCGTGACCCACCCCTGAGGGGTCACTTGACCCACCCTTGAGGGGTTTCGTGACCCACCCTTTTGGGGTCACGTGACCCACCCTTTTGGGGTCTCGTGACCCAGCCTTGGGAGGTCACTTGTCCCACCCTGGAGGGGTCAGGTGACCCGCCCTTGAGAGGTCACAGCAGTTTCACAGGGTCTCTGCTCACCTGTCCATGGAAACAGAAGCCCTCCCTGCCACTCAGAGGACCGCGCGATTTCCCCTAGGCCACACTGCCCAGCAGCACTCTCAGCCCCGCACAGACAGTGTGCTAAGGACAGACTTGGATACCGGGGCCCTGGGCGGGGGATTTTCCTTGGAACTCTCTAAGGGCCCGGTGCCCTGTGTCGCCCGGGAGTGCCCATGCCCTTCCTTTACCCCGCAGGACACTTGCATCCAGCAATAAGCAGCCGTCTGCCTCCACGGGGCTCAAACACCTGGGCCCGGTGTGCGGGCACCTGGCGTACGTGGAGGCAAACCCCCAGACCCCTCTGGCCCGAACCCACCACTGCGAAGATCCCCCTTTTCTTCCATCCGTAAAGGGGCCCTCCCTGGGGAGTGGAGGAACATGGGGAGGCCCCCAGGAGATGGCTTTTCTCTGAGCCGCGGCTGGCTCGTTTCGGGCCTATACGTGGGCCGCGCATGCGCACTCAGGCTCCCAAGCACACGCCTTCCTCGGCTCACCTGACCCACCCTTTAGAGGTCACAGCAGTTCCACAGGGTCCCTGGGCACCTGTCCATGGACACAGGAGCCCTCCCTGTCACCTAAAGGACCACGCGATTTCCGCTGGGGAACACTCCCCAGAAGCACTCCCAGCCTCGCACAGACACTGTGCGCAGGATAGACTTGTGGACCAGGGGCCTGGGGGGGGGAATTTTCCAGGGAACTCGCTAAAGGCCAGGTGCCCTCTGTCGTCCTGGGAGTGCCCACGCCATCCCTTAACCCTGCAGGACACTATCATCCAGCAATAAGCAGCCCTCTGCCTCCACGGGGCTCAAAAACCTGGGCCCGTTGTGCGAGCACCTGGCTTCGTGCAGGCAAACCAGCAGACCCCTCTGGCCCGAACCCACCACTGCGAAGATCCCACTTTTCTTCCATCCGTAAAGGGGTCCTCCTTGAGGAGTGGAGGAACACGGGGAAGCCCCCAGGAGATGGCTTTTCTCCGAGCCGCGGCTGGCTCCTTTCGGGCCTATACGTGGGCCACGCGTGCGCACTCAGGCTCCCCACAACAGGCCTCCCTCGGGTCACGGGGCCCACCCTTGAGGTGTCTCCTGACCCACCCTTGAGGGGTCACGTGACCCACCCCTGAGGGGTCACGTGACCCACACCTGCGGGGTCACGTGACCCACCCCTGGGGGGTCTCGTGACGCACCCCTGAGGGGTCACATGACCCACCCTTGAGGGGTTTCGTGACCCACCCTTTTGGGGTCACGTGACCCACCCTTTTGGGGTCTCGTGACCCAGCCTTGGGAGGTCACTTGTCCCACCCTGGAGGGGTCAGGTGACCCGCCCTTGAGAGGTCACAGCAGTTTCACAGGGTCTCTGCTCACCTGTCCATGGAAACAGAAGCCCTCCCTGCCACTCAGAGGACCGCGCGATTTCCCCTAGGCCACACTGCACAGCAGCACTCTCAGCCCCGCACAGACAGTGTGCTAAGGACAGACTTGGATACCGGGGCCCTGGGCGGGGGATTTTCCATGGAACTCTCTAAGGGCCCGGTGCCCTGTGTCGCCCGGGAGTGCCCATGCCCTTCCTTGACCCCGCAGGACACTTGCATTCAGCAATAAGCAGCCGTCTGCCTCCACGGGGCTCAAACACCTGGGCCCGGTGTGCATGCACCTGGCGTACGTGGAGGCAAACCCCCAGACCCCTCTGGCCCGAACCCACCACTGCGAAGATCTCCCTTTTCTTCCATCCGTAAAGGGGTCCTCCTTGAGGAGTGGAGGAACATGGGGAGGCCCCCAGGAGATGGCTTTTCTCCGAGCCGCTGCTGGCTCCTTTCGGGCCTATACGTGCGCCCTGCGTGCGCACTCAGGCTCCCCACAACAGGCCTCCCTCGGGTCACGGGGCCCACCCTTGAGGTGTCTCCTGACCCACCCTTGAGGGGTCACGTGACCCACCCCCGGGGGGTCTCGTGACGCACCCCTGAGGGGTCACGTGACCCACCCCTGGGGGGTCTCGTGACCCACCCCTGAGGGGTCACGTGACCCACACCTGCGGGGTCAGGTGACCCACCCCTGGGGGGTCTCGTGACGCACCCCTGAGGGGTCACGTGACCCACCCCTGGGGGGTCTCGTGACCCACCCCTGAGGGGTCACTTGACCCACCCTTGAGGGGTTTCGTGACCCACCCTTTTGGGGTCACGTGACCCACCCTTTTGGGGTCTCGTGACCCAGCCTTGGGAGGTCACTTGTCCCACCCTGGAGGGGTCAGGTGACCCGCCCTTGAGAGGTCACAGCAGTTTCACAGGGTCTCTGCTCACCTGTCCATGGAAACAGAAGCCCTCCCTGCCACTCAGAGGACCGCGCGATTTCCCCTAGGCCACACTGCCCAGCAGCACTCTCAGCCCCGCACAGACAGTGTGCTAAGGACAGACTTGGATACCGGGGCCCTGGGCGGGGGATTTTCCTTGGAACTCTCTAAGGGCCCGGTGCCCTGTGTCGCCCGGGAGTGCCCATGCCCTTCCTTGACCCCGCAGGACACTTGCATCCAGCAATAAGCAGCCGTCTGCCTCCACGGGGCTCAAACACCTGGGCCCGGTGTGCGGGCACCTGGCGTACGTGGAGGCAAACCCCCAGACCCCTCTGGCCCGAACCCACCACTGCGAAGATCCCCCTTTTCTTCCATCCGTAAAGGGGCCCTCCCTGGGGAGTGGAGGAACATGGGGAGGCCCCCAGGAGATGGCTTTTCTCCGAGCCGCGGCTGGCTCGTTTCGGGCCTATACGTGGGCCGCGCATGCGCACTCAGGCTCCCAAGCACACGCCTTCCTCGGCTCACCTGACCCACCCTTTAGAGGTCACAGCAGTTCCACAGGGTCCCTGGGCACCTGTCCGTGGACACAGGAGCCCTCCCTGTCACCTAAAGGACCACGCGATTTCCGCTGGGGAACACTCCCCAGAAGCACTCCCAGCCTCGCACAGACACTGTGCGCAGGATAGACTTGTGGACCAGGGGCCTGGGGGGGGGAATTTTCCAGGGAACTCGCTAAAGGCCAGGTGCCCTCTGTCGTCCTGGGAGTGCCCACGCCATCCCTTAACCCTGCAGGACACTATCATCCAGCAATAAGCAGCCCTCTGCCTCCACGGGGCTCAAAAACCTGTGCCCGTTGTGCGAGCACCTGGCGTTCGTGCAGGCAAACCAGCAGACCCCTCTGGCCCGAACCCACCACTGCGAAGATCCCACTTTTCTTCCATCCGTAAAGGGGTCCTCCTTGAGGAGTGGAGAAACACGGGGAAGCCCCCAGGAGATGGCTTTTCTCCTAGCCGCGGCTGGCTCCTTTCGGGCCTATACGTGGGCCGCGCGTGCGCACTCAGGCTCCCCACAACAGGCCTCCCTCGGGTCACGGGGCCCACCCTTGAGGTGTCTCCTGACCCACCCTTGAGGGGTCACGTGACCCACCCCCGGGGGGTCTCGTGACGCACCCCTGAGGGGTCACGTGACCCACCCCTGGGGGGTCTCGTGACCCACCCCTGAGGGGTCACGTGACCCACCCCTGGGGGGTCTCGTGACGCACCCCTGAGGGGTCACGTGACCCACCCCTGGGGGGTCTCGTGACCCACCCCTGAGGGGTCGCATGACCCACCCTTGAGGGGTTTCGTGACCCACCCTTTTGGGGTCACGTGACCCACCCTTTTGGGGTCTCGTGACCCAGCCTTGGGAGGTCACTTGTCCCACCCTGGAGGGGTCAGGTGACCCGCCCTTGAGAGGTCACAGCAGTTTCACAGGGTCTCTGCTCACCTGTCCATGGAAACAGAAGCCCTCCCTGCCACTCAGAGGACCGCGCGATTTCCCCTAGGCCACACTGCCCAGCAGCACTCTCAGCCCCGCACAGACAGTGTGCTAAGGACAGACTTGGATACCGGGGCCCTGGGCGGGGGATTTTCCTTGGAACTCTCTAAGGGCCCGGTGCCCTGTGTCGCCCGGGAGTGCCCATGCCCTTCCTTGACCCCGCAGGACACTTGCATCCAGCAATAAGCAGCCGTCTGCCTCCACGGGGCTCAAACACCTGGGCCCGGTGTGCGGGCACCTGGCGTACGTGGAGGCAAACACCCAGACCCCTCTGGCCCGAACCCACCACTGCGAAGATCCCCCTTTTCTTCCATCCGTAAAGGGGCCCTCCCTGGGGAGTGGAGGAACATGGGGAGGCCCCCAGGAGATGGCTTTTCTCCGAGCCGCGGCTGGCTCGTTTCGGGCCTATACGTGGGCCGCGCGTGCGCACTCAGGCTCCCCACAACAGGCCTTCCTCGGGTCACGGGACCCACCCTTGAGGTGTCTCCGGACCCACCCTTGAGGGGTCACGTGACCCACACCGGAGGGGTCACGTAAACGACCCCTGGGGGGTCCCGTGACGCACCCATGAGTGGTCACGTGACCCACCCTGGGGGGTCTGGTGACGCACCCCTGAGGGGTCACGTGACCCACCCCTGAGCGGTCACGTGACCCACCCTTGAGGGTTTTCGTGACCCTCCCTTTTGGGGTCACGTGACCCACCCTTGCCGGGTCTCGTGACCCACCCTTGGGAGGTCACCTGTCCCACCCTGGAGGGGTCAGGTGACCCGCCCTTGAGAGGTCACAGCAGTTTCACAGGGTACCTGCGCACCTGTCCATGGAAACAGAAGCCCTCCCTGCCACTCAGAGGACCGCGCGTTTTCCCCTAGGCCACACTGCATAGCAGCAGTCTCAGCCCCGCACAGACAGTGTGCTAAGGACAGACTTGGATACCGGGGCCCTGGGCGGGGGATTTTCCATGGAACTCTCTAAGGGCCCGGTGCCCTGTGTCGCCCGGGAGTGCCCATGCCCTTCCTTGACCCCGCAGGACACTTGCATCCAGCAATAAGCAGCCGTCTGCCTCCACGGGGCTCAAACACCTGGGCCCGGTGTGCGGGCACCTGGCGTACGTGGAGGCAAACCCCCAGACCCCTCTGGCCCGAACCCACCACTGCGAAGATCCCCCTTTTCTTCCATCCGTAAAGGGGCCCTCCCTGGGGAGTGGAGGAACATGGGGAGGCCCCCAGGAGATGGCTTTTCTCCGAGCCGCGGCTGGCTCGTTTCGGGCCTATACGTGCGCCCTGCGTGCGCACTCAGGCTCCCCACAACAGGCCTCCCTCGGGTCACGGGACCCACCCTTGTGGTGTCTCCTGACACAACCTTGAGGGGTCACGTGACCCACCCCCGGGGGGTCTCGTGACGCACCCCTGAGGGGTCACGTGACCCACCCCTGGGGGGTCTCGTGACCCACCCCTGAGGGGTCACGTGACCCACACCTGCGGGGTCACGTGACCCACCCCTGGGGGGTCTCGTGACGCACCCCTGAGGGGTCACGTGACCCACCCCTGGGGGGTCTCGTGACCCACCCCTGAGGGGTCACTTGACCCACCCTTGAGGGGTTTCGTGACCCACCCTTTTGGGGTCACGTGACCCACCCTTTTGGGGTCTCGTGACCCAGCCTTGGGAGGTCACTTGTCCCACCCTGGAGGGGTCAGGTGACCCGCCCTTGAGAGGTCACAGCAGTTTCACAGGGTCTCTGCTCACCTGTCCATGGAAACAGAAGCCCTCCCTGCCACTCAGAGGACCGCGCGATTTCCCCTAGGCCACACTGCCCAGCAGCACTCTCAGCCCCGCACAGACAGTGTGCTAAGGACAGACTTGGATACCGGGGCCCTGGGCGGGGGATTTTCCTTGGAACTCTCTAAGGGCCCGGTGCCCTGTGTCGCCCGGGAGTGCCCATGCCCTTCCTTTACCCCGCAGGACACTTGCATCCAGCAATAAGCAGCCGTCTGCCTCCACGGGGCTCAAACACCTGGGCCCGGTGTGCGGGCACCTGGCGTACGTGGAGGCAAACCCCCAGACCCCTCTGGCCCGAACCCACCACTGCGAAGATCCCCCTTTTCTTCCATCCGTAAAGGGGCCCTCCCTGGGGAGTGGAGGAACATGGGGAGGCCCCCAGGAGATGGCTTTTCTCTGAGCCGCGGCTGGCTCGTTTCGGGCCTATACGTGGGCCGCGCATGCGCACTCAGGCTCCCAAGCACACGCCTTCCTCGGCTCACCTGACCCACCCTTTAGAGGTCACAGCAGTTCCACAGGGTCCCTGGGCACCTGTCCATGGACACAGGAGCCCTCCCTGTCACCTAAAGGACCACGCGATTTCCGCTGGGGAACACTCCCCAGAAGCACTCCCAGCCTCGCACAGACACTGTGCGCAGGATAGACTTGTGGACCAGGGGCCTGGGGGGGGGAATTTTCCAGGGAACTCGCTAAAGGCCAGGTGCCCTCTGTCGTCCTGGGAGTGCCCACGCCATCCCTTAACCCTGCAGGACACTATCATCCAGCAATAAGCAGCCCTCTGCCTCCACGGGGCTCAAAAACCTGGGCCCGTTGTGCGAGCACCTGGCTTCGTGCAGGCAAACCAGCAGACCCCTCTGGCCCGAACCCACCACTGCGAAGATCCCACTTTTCTTCCATCCGTAAAGGGGTCCTCCTTGAGGAGTGGAGGAACACGGGGAAGCCCCCAGGAGATGGCTTTTCTCCGAGCCGCGGCTGGCTCCTTTCGGGCCTATACGTGGGCCACGCGTGCGCACTCAGGCTCCCCACAACAGGCCTCCCTCGGGTCACGGGGCCCACCCTTGAGGTGTCTCCTGACCCACCCTTGAGGGGTCACGTGACCCACCCCTGAGGGGTCACGTGACCCACACCTGCGGGGTCACGTGACCCACCCCTGGGGGGTCTCGTGACGCACCCCTGAGGGGTCACATGACCCACCCTTGAGGGGTTTCGTGACCCACCCTTTTGGGGTCACGTGACCCACCCTTTTGGGGTCTCGTGACCCAGCCTTGGGAGGTCACTTGTCCCACCCTGGAGGGGTCAGGTGACCCGCCCTTGAGAGGTCACAGCAGTTTCACAGGGTCTCTGCTCACCTGTCCATGGAAACAGAAGCCCTCCCTGCCACTCAGAGGACCGCGCGATTTCCCCTAGGCCACACTGCCCAGCAGCACTCTCAGCCCCGCACAGACAGTGTGCTAAGGACAGACTTGGATACCGGGGCCCTGGGCGGGGGATTTTCCTTGGAACTCTCTAAGGGCCCGGTGCCCTGTGTCGCCCGGGAGTGCCCATGCCCTTCCTTGACCCCGCAGGACACTTGCATCCAGCAATAAGCAGCCGTCTGCCTCCACGGGGCTCAAACACCTGGGCCCGGTGTGCGGGCACCTGGCGTACGTGGAGGCAAACACCCAAACCCCTCTGGCCCGAACCCACCACTGCGAAGATCCCCCTTTTCTTCCATCCGTAAAGGGGCCCTCCCTGGGGAGTGGAGGAACATGGGGAGGCCCCCAGGAGATGGCTTTTCTCCGAGCCGCGGCTGGCTCGTTTCGGGCCTATACGTGGGCCGCGCATGCGCACTCAGGCTCCCAAGCACACGCCTTCCTCGGCTCACCTGACCCACCCTTTAGAGGTCACAGCAGTTCCACAGGGTCCCTGGGCACCTGTCCGTGGACACAGGAGCCCTCCCTGTCACCTAAAGGACCACGCGATTTCCGCTGGGGAACACTCCCCAGAAGCACTCCCAGCCTCGCACAGACACTGTGCGCAGGATAGACTTGTGGACCAGGGGCCTGGGGGGGGGAATTTTCCAGGGAACTCGCTAAAGGCCAGGTGCCCTCTGTCGCCCTGGGAGTGCCCACGCCATCCCTTAACCCTGCAGGACACTATCATCCAGCAATAAGCAGCCCTCTGCCTCCACGGGGCTCAAACACCTGGGCCCGTTGTGCGAGCACCTGGCGTTCGTGCAGGCAAACCCGCAGACCCCTCTGGCCCGAACCCACCACTGCGAAGATCCCACTTTTCTTCCATCCGTAAAGGGGTCCTCCTTGAGGAGTGGAGGAACACGGGGAAGCCCCCAGGAGATGGCTTTTCTCCTAGCCGCGGCTGGCTCCTTTCGGGCCTATACGTGGGCCGCGCGTGCGCACTCAGGCTCCCCACAACAGGCCTCCCTCGGGTCACGGGGCCCACCCTTGAGGTGTCTCCTGACCCACCCTTGAGGGGTCACGTGACCCACCCGCGGGGGGTCTCGTGACGCACCCCTGAGGGGTCACGTGACCCACCCCTGGGGAGTCTCGTGACCCACCCTTGAGGGGTCACGTGACCCACCCCTGAGGGGTCACATGACCCACACCTGCGGGGTCACGTGACCCACCCCTGGGGGGTCTCGTGACGCACCCCTGAGGGGTCACGTGACCCACCCCTGGGGGGTCACGTGAACCACACCTGCGGGGTCACGTGACCCACCCCTGGGGGGTCTCGTGACCCACCCTTGAGGGGTCACGTGACCCACCCCTGAGGGGTCTCGTGACCCACCCTGGGGGGTCTGGTGACGCACCCCTGAGGGGTCACGTGACCCACCCCTGAGCGGTCACGTGACCCACCCTTGAGGGTTTTCGTGACCCTCCCTTTTGGGGTCACGTGACCCACCCTTTTGGGGTCTCGTGACCCAGCCTTGGGAGGTCACTTGTCCCACCCTGGAGGGGTCAGGTGACCCGCCCTTGAGAGGTCACAGCAGTTTCACAGGGTCTCTGCTCACCTGTCCATGGAAACAGAAGCCCTCCCTGCCACTCAGAGGACCGCGCGATTTCCCCTAGGCCACACTGCCCAGCAGCACTCTCAGCCCCGCACAGACAGTGTGCTAAGGACAGACTTGGATACCGGGGCCCTGGGCGGGGGATTTTCCTTGGAACTCTCTAAGGGCCCGGTGCCCTGTGTCGCCCGGGAGTGCCCATGCCCTTCCTTGACCCCGCAGGACACTTGCATCCAGCAATAAGCAGCCGTCTGCCTCCACGGGGCTCAAACACCTGGGCCCGGTGTGCGGGCACCTGGCGTACGTGGAGGCAAACACCCAGACCCCTCTGGCCCGAACCCACCACTGCGAAGATCCCCCTTTTCTTCCATCCGTAAAGGGGCCCTCCCTGGGGAGTGGAGGAACATGGGGAGGCCCCCAGGAGATGGCTTTTCTCCGAGCCGCGGCTGGCTCGTTTCGGGCCTATACGTGGGCCGCGCGTGCGCACTCAGGCTCCCCACAACAGGCCTTCCTCGGGTCACGGGACCCACCCTTGAGGTGTCTCCGGACCCACCCTTGAGGGGTCACGTGACCCACAACGGAGGGGTCACGTAAACGACCCCTGGGGGGTCCCGTGACGCACCCATGAGTGGTCACGTGACCCACCCTGGGGGGTCTGGTGACGCACCCCTGAGGGGTCACGTGACCCACCCCTGAGCGGTCACGTGACCCACCCTTGAGGGTTTTCGTGACCCTCCCTTTTGGGGTCACGTGACCCACCCTTGCCGGGTCTCGTGACCCACCCTTGGGAGGTCACCTGTCCCACCCTGGAGGGGTCAGGTGACCCGCCCTTGAGAGGTCACAGCAGTTTCACAGGGTACCTGCGCACCTGTCCATGGAAACAGAAGCCCTCCCTGCCACTCAGAGGACCGCGCGTTTTCCCCTAGGCCACACTGCATAGCAGCAGTCTCAGCCCCGCACAGACAGTGTGCTAAGGACAGACTTGGATACCGGGGCCCTGGGCGGGGGATTTTCCATGGAACTCTCTAAGGGCCCGGTGCCCTGTGTCGCCCGGGAGTGCCCATGCCCTTCCTTGACCCCGCAGGACACTTGCATCCAGCAATAAGCAGCCGTCTGCCTCCACGGGGCTCAAACACCTGGGCCCGGTGTGCGGGCACCTGGCGTACGTGGAGGCAAACCCCCAGACCCCTCTGGCCCGAACCCACCACTGCGAAGATCCCCCTTTTCTTCCATCCGTAAAGGGGCCCTCCCTGGGGAGTGGAGGAACATGGGGAGGCCCCCAGGAGATGGCTTTTCTCCGAGCCGCGGCTGGCTCGTTTCGGGCCTATACGTGGGCCGCGCGTGCGCACTCAGGCTCCCCACAACAGGCCTCCCTCGGGTCACGGGACCCACCCTTGTGGTGTCTCCTGACACAACCTTGAGGGGTCACGTTACCCACCCCACCCACGAGGGGTCACGTGACACACCCCTGGGGGGTCTCGTGACGCACCCCTGAGGGGTCACGTGACCCACCCTTGAGGGGTTTCGTGACCCACCCTTTTGGGGTCACGTGACCCACCCTTGCGGGGTCTCGTGACCCACCCTTGGGAGGTCACCTGTCCCAGCCTGGAGGGGTCAGGTGAACCGCCCTTGAGAGGTCACAGCAGTTTCACAGGGTCCCTGCGCACCTGTCCATGGAAACAGAAGCCCTCCTTGCCTCTCAGAGGACCGCGCGATTTCCCCTAGGCCACACTGCACAGCAGCACTCTCAGCCCCGCACAGACAGTGTGCTAAGGACAGACTTGGATACCGGGGCCCTGGGCGGGGGATTTTCCATGGAACTCTCTAAGGGCCCGGTGCCCTGTGTCGCCCGGGAGTGCCCATGCCCTTCCTTGACCCCGCAGGACACTTGCATTCAGCAATAAGCAGCCGTCTGCCTCCACGGGGCTCAAACACCTGGGCCCGGTGTGCATGCACCTGGCGTACGTGGAGGCAAACCCCCAGACCCCTCTGGCCCGAACCCACCACTGCGAAGATCTCCCTTTTCTTCCATCCGTAAAGGGGTCCTCCTTGAGGAGTGGAGGAACATGGGGAGGCCCCCAGGAGATGGCTTTTCTCCGAGCCGCTGCTGGCTCCTTTCGGGCCTATACGTGCGCCCTGCGTGCGCACTCAGGCTCCCCACAACAGGCCTCCCTCGGGTCACGGGGCCCACCCTTGAGGTGTCTCCTGACCCACCCTTGAGGGGTCACGTGACCCACCCCCGGGGGGTCTCGTGACGCACCCCTGAGGGGTCACGTGACCCACCCCTGGGGGGTCTCGTGACCCACCCCTGAGGGGTCACGTGACCCACCCCTGGGGGGTCTCGTGACGCACCCCTGAGGGGTCACGTGACCCACCCCTGGGGGGTCTCGTGACCCACCCCTGAGGGGTCACGTGACCCACCCCTGGGGGGTCTCGTGACGCACCCCTGAGGGGTCACGTGACCCACCCCTGGGGGGTCTCGTGACCCACCCCTGAGGGGTCACTTGACCCACCCTTGAGGGGTTTCGTGACCCACCCTTTTGGGGTCACGTGACCCACCCTTTTGGGGTCTCGTGACCCAGCCTTGGGAGGTCACTTGTCCCACCCTGGAGGGGTCAGGTGACCCGCCCTTGAGAGGTCACAGCAGTTTCACAGGGTCTCTGCTCACCTGTCCATGGAAACAGAAGCCCTCCCTGCCACTCAGAGGACCGCGCGATTTCCCCTAGGCCACACTGCCCAGCAGCACTCTCAGCCCCGCACAGACAGTGTGCTAAGGACAGACTTGGATACCGGGGCCCTGGGCGGGGGATTTTCCTTGGAACTCTCTAAGGGCCCGGTGCCCTGTGTCGCCCGGGAGTGCCCATGCCCTTCCTTGACCCCGCAGGACACTTGCATCCAGCAATAAGCAGCCGTCTGCCTCCACGGGGCTCAAACACCTGGGCCCGGTGTGCGGGCACCTGGCGTACGTGGAGGCAAACCCCCAGACCCCTCTGGCCCGAACCCACCACTGCGAAGATCCCCCTTTTCTTCCATCCGTAAAGGGGCCCTCCCTGGGGAGTGGAGGAACATGGGGAGGCCCCCAGGAGATGGCTTTTCTCCGAGCCGCGGCTGGCTCGTTTCGGGCCTATACGTGGGCCGCGCATGCGCACTCAGGCTCCCAAGCACACGCCTTCCTCGGCTCACCTGACCCACCCTTTAGAGGTCACAGCAGTTCCACAGGGTCCCTGGGCACCTGTCCGTGGACACAGGAGCCCTCCCTGTCACCTAAAGGACCACGCGATTTCCGCTGGGGAACACTCCCCAGAAGCACTCCCAGCCTCGCACAGACACTGTGCGCAGGATAGACTTGTGGACCAGGGGCCTGGGGGGGGGAATTTTCCAGGGAACTCGCTAAAGGCCAGGTGCCCTCTGTCGTCCTGGGAGTGCCCACGCCATCCCTTAACCCTGCAGGACACTATCATCCAGCAATAAGCAGCCCTCTGCCTCCACGGGGCTCAAAAACCTGGGCCCGTTGTGCGAGCACCTGGCGTTCGTGCAGGCAAACCAGCAGACCCCTCTGGCCCGAACCCACCACTGCGAAGATCCCACTTTTCTTCCATCCGTAAAGGGGTCCTCCTTGAGGAGTGGAGGAACACGGGGAAGCCCCCAGGAGATGGCTTTTCTCCGAGCCGCGGCTGGCTCCTTTCGGGCCTATACGTGGGCCGCGCGTGCGCACTCAGGCTCCCCACAACAGGCCTCCCTCGGGTCACGGGGCCCACCCTTGAGGTGTCTCCTGACCCACCCTTGAGGGGTCACGTGACCCACCCCCGGGGGGTCTCGTGACGCACCCCTGAGGGGTCACGTGACCCACCCCCGGGGGGTCTCGTGACCCACCCCTGAGGGGTCACGTGACCCACACCTGCGGGGTCACGTGACCCACCCCTGGGGGGTCTCGTGACGCACCCCTGAGGGGTCACATGACCCACCCTTGAGGGGTTTCGTGACCCACCCTTTTGGGGTCACGTGACCCACCCTTTTGGGGTCTCGTGACCCAGCCTTGGGAGGTCACTTGTCCCACCCTGGAGGGGTCAGGTGACCCGCCCTTGAGAGGTCACAGCAGTTTCACAGGGTCTCTGCTCACCTGTCCATGGAAACAGAAGCCCTCCCTGCCACTCAGAGGACCGCGCGATTTCCCCTAGGCCACACTGCCCAGCAGCACTCTCAGCCCCGCACAGACAGTGTGCTAAGGACAGACTTGGATACCGGGGCCCTGGGCGGGGGATTTTCCTTGGAACTCTCTAAGGGCCCGGTGCCCTGTGTCGCCCGGGAGTGCCCATGCCCTTCCTTGACCCCGCAGGACACTTGCATCCAGCAATAAGCAGCCGTCTGCCTCCACGGGGCTCAAACACCTGGGCCCGGTGTGCGGGCACCTGGCGTACGTGGAGGCAAACACCCAGACCCCTCTGGCCCGAACCCACCACTGCGAAGATCCCCCTTTTCTTCCATCCGTAAAGGGGCCCTCCCTGGGGAGTGGAGGAACATGGGGAGGCCCCCAGGAGATGGCTTTTCTCCGAGCCGCGGCTGGCTCGTTTCGGGCCTATACGTGGGCCGCGCATGCGCACTCAGGCTCCCAAGCACACGCCTTCCTCGGCTCACCTGACCCACCCTTTAGAGGTCACAGCAGTTCCACAGGGTCCCTGGGCACCTGTCCGTGGACACAGGAGCCCTCCCTGTCACCTAAAGGACCACGCGATTTCCGCTGGGGAACACTCCCCAGAAGCACTCCCAGCCTCGCACAGACACTGTGCGCAGGATAGACTTGTGGACCAGGGGCCTGGGGGGGGGAATTTTCCAGGGAACTCGCTAAAGGCCAGGTGCCCTCTGTCGCCCTGGGAGTGCCCACGCCATCCCTTAACCCTGCAGGACACTATCATCCAGCAATAAGCAGCCCTCTGCCTCCACGGGGCTCAAACACCTGGGCCCGTTGTGCGAGCACCTGGCGTTCGTGCAGGCAAACCCGCAGACCCCTCTGGCCCGAACCCACCACTGCGAAGATCCCACTTTTCTTCCATCCGTAAAGGGGTCCTCCTTGAGGAGTGGAGGAACACGGGGAAGCCCCCAGGAGATGGCTTTTCTCCTAGCCGCGGCTGGCTCCTTTCGGGCCTATACGTGGGCCGCGCGTGCGCACTCAGGCTCCCCACAACAGGCCTCCCTCGGGTCACGGGGCCCACCCTTGAGGTGTCTCCTGACCCACCCTTGAGGGGTCACGTGACCCACCCGCGGGGGGTCTCGTGACGCACCCCTGAGGGGTCACGTGACCCACCCCTGGGGAGTCTCGTGACCCACCCTTGAGGGGTCACGTGACCCACCCCTGAGGGGTCACATGACCCACACCTGCGGGGTCACGTGACCCACCCCTGGGGGGTCTCGTGACGCACCCCTGAGGGGTCACGTGACCCACCCCTGGGGGGTCACGTGAACCACACCTGCGGGGTCACGTGACCCACCCCTGGGGGGTCTCGTGACCCACCCTTGAGGGGTCACGTGACCCACCCCTGAGGGGTCTCGTGACCCACCCTGGGGGGTCTGGTGACGCACCCCTGAGGGGTCACGTGACCCACCCCTGAGCGGTCACGTGACCCACCCTTGAGGGTTTTCGTGACCCTCCCTTTTGGGGTCACGTGACCCACCCTTTTGGGGTCTCGTGACCCAGCCTTGGGAGGTCACTTGTCCCACCCTGGAGGGGTCAGGTGACCCGCCCTTGAGAGGTCACAGCAGTTTCACAGGGTCTCTGCTCACCTGTCCATGGAAACAGAAGCCCTCCCTGCCACTCAGAGGACCGCGCGATTTCCCCTAGGCCACACTGCCCAGCAGCACTCTCAGCCCCGCACAGACAGTGTGCTAAGGACAGACTTGGATACCGGGGCCCTGGGCGGGGGATTTTCCTTGGAACTCTCTAAGGGCCCGGTGCCCTGTGTCGCCCGGGAGTGCCCATGCCCTTCCTTGACCCCGCAGGACACTTGCATCCAGCAATAAGCAGCCGTCTGCCTCCACGGGGCTCAAACACCTGGGCCCGGTGTGCGGGCACCTGGCGTACGTGGAGGCAAACACCCAGACCCCTCTGGCCCGAACCCACCACTGCGAAGATCCCCCTTTTCTTCCATCCGTAAAGGGGCCCTCCCTGGGGAGTGGAGGAACATGGGGAGGCCCCCAGGAGATGGCTTTTCTCCGAGCCGCGGCTGGCTCGTTTCGGGCCTATACGTGGGCCGCGCGTGCGCACTCAGGCTCCCCACAACAGGCCTTCCTCGGGTCACGGGACCCACCCTTGAGGTGTCTCCGGACCCACCCTTGAGGGGTCACGTGACCCACACTGGAGGGGTCACGTAAACGACCCCTGGGGGGTCCCGTGACGCACCCATGAGTGGTCACGTGACCCACCCTGGGGGGTCTGGTGACGCACCCCTGAGGGGTCACGTGACCCACCCCTGAGCGGTCACGTGACCCACCCTTGAGGGTTTTCGTGACCCTCCCTTTTGGGGTCACGTGACCCACCCTTGCCGGGTCTCGTGACCCACCCTTGGGAGGTCACCTGTCCCACCCTGGAGGGGTCAGGTGACCCGCCCTTGAGAGGTCACAGCAGTTTCACAGGGTACCTGCGCACCTGTCCATGGAAACAGAAGCCCTCCCTGCCACTCAGAGGACCGCGCGTTTTCCCCTAGGCCACACTGCATAGCAGCAGTCTCAGCCCCGCACAGACAGTGTGCTAAGGACAGACTTGGATACCGGGGCCCTGGGCGGGGGATTTTCCATGGAACTCTCTAAGGGCCCGGTGCCCTGTGTCGCCCGGGAGTGCCCATGCCCTTCCTTGACCCCGCAGGACACTTGCATCCAGCAATAAGCAGCCGTCTGCCTCCACGGGGCTCAAACACCTGGGCCCGGTGTGCGGGCACCTGGCGTACGTGGAGGCAAACCCCCAGACCCCTCTGGCCCGAACCCACCACTGCGAAGATCCCCCTTTTCTTCCATCCGTAAAGGGGCCCTCCCTGGGGAGTGGAGGAACATGGGGAGGCCCCCAGGAGATGGCTTTTCTCCGAGCCGCGGCTGGCTCGTTTCGGGCCTATACGTGGGCCGCGCGTGCGCACTCAGGCTCCCCACAACAGGCCTCCCTCGGGTCACGGGACCCACCCTTGTGGTGTCTCCTGACACAACCTTGAGGGGTCACGTTACCCACCCCACCCACGAGGGGTCACGTGACACACCCCTGGGGGGTCTCGTGACGCACCCCTGAGGGGTCACGTGACCCACCCTTGAGGGGTTTCGTGACCCACCCTTTTGGGGTCACGTGACCCACCCTTGCGGGGTCTCGTGACCCACCCTTGGGAGGTCACCTGTCCCAGCCTGGAGGGGTCAGGTGACCCGCCCTTGAGAGGTCACAGCAGTTTCACAGGGTCCCTGCGCACCTGTCCATGGAAACAGAAGCCCTCCTTGCCTCTCAGAGGACCGCGCGATTTCCCCTAGGCCACACTGCACA
The DNA here is from genome assembly GCF_022682495.2 of Desmodus rotundus. Lineage (NCBI taxonomy): Eukaryota > Metazoa > Chordata > Mammalia > Chiroptera > Phyllostomidae > Desmodus > Desmodus rotundus. Next base: position 25,504 of record NW_026527355.1, read on the forward strand.
GCAGCACTCTCAGCCCCGCACAGACAGTGTGCTAAGGACAGACTTGGATACCGGGGCCCTGGGCGGGGGATTTTCCATGGAACTCTCTAAGGGCCCGGTGCCCTGTGTCGCCCGGGAGTGCCCATGCCCTTCCTTGACCCCGCAGGACACTTGCATTCAGCAATAAGCAGCCGTCTGCCTCCACGGGGCTCAAACACCTGGGCCCGGTGTGCATGCACCTGGCGTACGTGGAGGCAAACCCCCAGACCCCTCTGGCCCGAACCCACCACTGCGAAGATCTCCCTTTTCTTCCATCCGTAAAGGGGTCCTCCTTGAGGAGTGGAGGAACATGGGGAGGCCCCCAGGAGATGGCTTTTCTCCGAGCCGCTGCTGGCTCCTTTCGGGCCTATACGTGCGCCCTGCGTGCGCACTCAGGCTCCCCACAACAGGCCTCCCTCGGGTCACGGGGCCCACCCTTGAGGTGTCTCCTGACCCACCCTTGAGGGGTCACGTGACCCACCCCCGGGGGGTCTCGTGACGCACCCCTGAGGGGTCACGTGACCCACCCCTGGGGGGTCTCGTGACCCACCCCTGAGGGGTCACGTGACCCACACCTGCGGGGTCACGTGACCCACCCCTGGGGGGTCTCGTGACGCACCCCTGAGGGGTCACGTGACCCACCCCTGGGGGGTCTCGTGACCCACCCCTGAGGGGTCACTTGACCCACCCTTGAGGGGTTTCGTGACCCACCCTTTTGGGGTCACGTGACCCACCCTTTTGGGGTCTCGTGACCCAGCCTTGGGAGGTCACTTGTCCCACCCTGGAGGGGTCAGGTGACCCGCCCTTGAGAGGTCACAGCAGTTTCACAGGGTCTCTGCTCACCTGTCCATGGAAACAGAAGCCCTCCCTGCCACTCAGAGGACCGCGCGATTTCCCCTAGGCCACACTGCCCAGCAGCACTCTCAGCCCCGCACAGACAGTGTGCTAAGGACAGACTTGGATACCGGGGCCCTGGGCGGGGGATTTTCCTTGGAACTCTCTAAGGGCCCGGTGCCCTGTGTCGCCCGGGAGTGCCCATGCCCTTCCTTGACCCCGCAGGACACTTGCATCCAGCAATAAGCAGCCGTCTGCCTCCACGGGGCTCAAACACCTGGGCCCGGTGTGCGGGCACCTGGCGTACGTGGAGGCAAACCCCCAGACCCCTCTGGCCCGAACCCACCACTGCGAAGATCCCCCTTTTCTTCCATCCGTAAAGGGGCCCTCCCTGGGGAGTGGAGGAACATGGGGAGGCCCCCAGGAGATGGCTTTTCTCCGAGCCGCGGCTGGCTCGTTTCGGGCCTATACGTGGGCCGCGCATGCGCACTCAGGCTCCCAAGCACACGCCTTCCTCGGCTCACCTGACCCACCCTTTAGAGGTCACAGCAGTTCCACAGGGTCCCTGGGCACCTGTCCGTGGACACAGGAGCCCTCCCTGTCACCTAAAGGACCACGCGATTTCCGCTGGGGAACACTCCCCAGAAGCACTCCCAGCCTCGCACAGACACTGTGCGCAGGATAGACTTGTGGACCAGGGGCCTGGGGGGGGGAATTTTCCAGGGAACTCGCTAAAGGCCAGGTGCCCTCTGTCGTCCTGGGAGTGCCCACGCCATCCCTTAACCCTGCAGGACACTATCATCCAGCAATAAGCAGCCCTCTGCCTCCACGGGGCTCAAAAACCTGGGCCCGTTGTGCGAGCACCTGGCGTTCGTGCAGGCAAACCAGCAGACCCCTCTGGCCCGAACCCACCACTGCGAAGATCCCACTTTTCTTCCATCCGTAAAGGGGTCCTCCTTGAGGAGTGGAGGAACACGGGGAAGCCCCCAGGAGATGGCTTTTCTCCGAGCCGCGGCTGGCTCCTTTCGGGCCTATACGTGGGCCGCGCGTGCGCACTCAGGCTCCCCACAACAGGCCTCCCTCGGGTCACGGGGCCCACCCTTGAGGTGTCTCCTGACCCACCCTTGAGGGGTCACGTGACCCACCCCCGGGGGGTCTCGTGACGCACCCCTGAGGGGTCACGTGACCCACACCCGGGGGGTCTCGTGACCCACCCCTGAGGGGTCACGTGACCCACACCTGCGGGGTCACGTGACCCACCCCTGGGGGGTCTCGTGACGCACCCCTGAGGGGTCACGTGACCCACCCCTGGGGAGTCTCGTGACCCACCCTTGAGGGGTCACGTGACCCACCCCTGAGGGGTCACATGACCCACACCTGCGGGGTCACGTGACCCACCCCTGGGGGGTCTCGTGACGCACCCCTGAGGGGTCACGTGACCCACCCCTGAGGGGTCTCGTGACCCACCCTGGGGGGTCTGGTGACGCACCCCTGAGGGGTCACGTGACCCACCCCTGAGCGGTCACGTGACCCACCCTTGAGGGTTTTCGTGACCCTCCCTTTTGGGGTCACGTGACCCACCCTTGCCGGGTCTCGTGACCCACCCTTGGGAGGTCACCTGTCCCACCCTGGAGGGGTCAGGTGACCCGCCCTTGAGAGGTCACAGCAGTTTCACAGGGTACCTGCGCACCTGTCCATGGAAACAGAAGCCCTCCCTGCCACTCAGAGGACCGCGCGATTTCCCCTAGGCCACACTGCCCAGCAGCACTCTCAGCCCCGCACAGACAGTGTGCTAAGGACAGACTTGGATACCGGGGCCCTGGGCGGGGGATTTTCCATGGAACTCTCTAAGGGCCCGGTGCCCTGTGTCGCCCGGGAGTGCCCATGCCCTTCCTTGACCCCGCAGGACACTTGCATCCAGCAATAAGCAGCCGTCTGCCTCCACGGGGCTCAAACACCTGGGCCCGGTGTGCGGGCACCTGGCGTACGTGGAGGCAAACCCCCAGACCCCTCTGGCCCGAACCCACCACTGCGAAGATCCCCCTTTTCTTCCATCCGTAAAGGGGCCCTCCCTGGGGAGTGGAGGAACATGGGGAGGCCCCCAGGAGATGGCTTTTCTCCGAGCCGCGGCTGGCTCGTTTCGGGCCTATACGTGGGCCGCGCATGCGCACTCAGGCTCCCAAGCACACGCCTTCCTCGGCTCACCTGACCCACCCTTTAGAGGTCACAGCAGTTCCACAGGGTCCCTGGGCACCTGTCCGTGGACACAGGAGCCCTCCCTGTCACCTAAAGGACCACGCGATTTCCGCTGGGGAACACTCCCCAGAAGCACTCCCAGCCTCGCACAGACACTGTGCGCAGGATAGACTTGTGGACCAGGGGCCTGGGGGGGGGAATTTTCCAGGGAACTCGCTAAAGGCCAGGTGCCCTCTGTCGTCCTGGGAGTGCCCACGCCATCCCTTAACCCTGCAGGACACTATCATCCAGCAATAAGCAGCCCTCTGCCTCCACGGGGCTCAAAAACCTGGGCCCGTTGTGCGAGCACCTGGCGTTCGTGCAGGCAAACCAGCAGACCCCTCTGGCCCGAACCCACCACTGCGAAGATCCCACTTTTCTTCCATCCGTAAAGGGGTCCTCCTTGAGGAGTGGAGGAACACGGGGAAGCCCCCAGGAGATGGCTTTTCTCCGAGCCGCGGCTGGCTCCTTTCGGGCCTATACGTGGGCCGCGCGTGCGCACTCAGGCTCCCCACAACAGGCCTCCCTCGGGTCACGGGGCCCACCCTTGAGGTGTCTCCTGACCCACCCTTGAGGGGTCACGTGACCCACCCCCGGGGGGTCTCGTGACGCACCCCTGAGGGGTCACGTGACCCACACCCGGGGGGTCTCGTGACCCACCCCTGAGGGGTCACGTGACCCACACCTGCGGGGTCACGTGACCCACCCCTGGGGGGTCTCGTGACGCACCCCTGAGGGGTCACGTGACCCACCCCTGGGGAGTCTCGTGACCCACCCTTGAGGGGTCACGTGACCCACCCCTGAGGGGTCACATGACCCACACCTGCGGGGTCACGTGACCCACCCCTGGGGGGTCTCGTGACGCACCCCTGAGGGGTCACGTGACCCACCCCTGAGGGGTCTCGTGACCCACCCTGGGGGGTCTGGTGACGCACCCCTGAGGGGTCACGTGACCCACCCCTGAGCGGTCACGTGACCCACCCTTGAGGGTTTTCGTGACCCTCCCTTTTGGGGTCACGTGACCCACCCTTGCCGGGTCTCGTGACCCACCCTTGGGAGGTCACCTGTCCCACCCTGGAGGGGTCAGGTGACCCGCCCTTGAGAGGTCACAGCAGTTTCACAGGGTACCTGCGCACCTGTCCATGGAAACAGAAGCCCTCCCTGCCACTCAGAGGACCGCGCGATTTCCCCTAGGCCACACTGCCCAGCAGCACTCTCAGCCCCGCACAGACAGTGTGCTAAGGACAGACTTGGATACCGGGGCCCTGGGCGGGGGATTTTCCATGGAACTCTCTAAGGGCCCGGTGCCCTGTGTCGCCCGGGAGTGCCCATGCCCTTCCTTGACCCCGCAGGACACTTGCATCCAGCAATAAGCAGCCGTCTGCCTCCACGGGGCTCAAACACCTGGGCCCGGTGTGCGGGCACCTGGCGTACGTGGAGGCAAACCCCCAGACCCCTCTGGCCCGAACCCACCACTGCGAAGATCCCCCTTTTCTTCCATCCGTAAAGGGGCCCTCCCTGGGGAGTGGAGGAACATGGGGAGGCCCCCAGGAGATGGCTTTTCTCCGAGCCACGGCTGGCTCGTTTCGGGCCTATACGTGGGCCGCGCATGCGCACTCAGGCTCCCAAGCACACGCCTTCCTCGGCTCACCTGACCCATCCTTTAGAGGTCACAGCAGTTCCACAGGGTCCCTGGGCACCTGTCCGAGGACACAGGAGCCCTCCCTGTCACCTAAAGGACCACGCGATTTCCGCTGGGGAACACTCCCCAGAAGCACTCCCAGCCTCGCACAGACACTGTGCGCAGGATAGACTTGTGGACCAGGGGCCTGGGGGGGGGAATTTTCCAGGGAACTCTCTAAAGGCCAGGTGCCCTCTGTCGCCCTGGGAGTGCCCACGCCATCCCTTAACCCTGCAGGACACTATCATCCAGCAATAAGCAGCCCTCTGCCTCCACGGGGCTCAAACACCTGGGCCCGTTGTGCGAGCACCTGGCGTTCGTACAGGCAAACCCGCAGACCCCTCTGGCCCGAAACCACGACTGCGAAGATCCCACTTTTCTTCCATCCGTAAAGGGGTCCTCCTTGAGGAGTGGAGGAACACGGGGAGGACCCCAGGAGATGGCTTTTCTCCGAGCCGCGGCTGGCTCCTTTCGGGCCTATATGTGGGCCGCGCGTGCGCACTCAGGCTCCCCACAACAGGCCTCCCTCGGGTCACGGGGCCCACCCTTGAGGTGTCTCCTGACCCACCCTTGAGGGGTCAAGTGACACACCCCCGGGGGGTCTCGTGACGCACCCATGAGGGGTCACGTGACCCACACCTGGGGGGTCTCGTGACCCACACTTGAGGGGTCACGTGACCCACCCCTGAGGGGTCACGTGACCCACAACTGCGGGGTCACGTGACCCACCCCTGGGGGGTCTCGTGACGCACCCCTGAGGGGTCACGTGACCCACCCTTGAGGGGTTTCGTGACCCACCCTTTTGGGGTCACGTGACCCACCCTTTCGGGTTCTCGTGACCCACCCTTGGGAGGTCACCTGTCCCACCCTGGAGGGGTCAGGTGACCCGCCCTTGAGAGGTCACAACAGTTTCACAGGGTCCCTGCGCACCTGTCCATGGACACAGTAGCCCTCCCTGCCACTCAGAGGACCGCGCGATTTCCCCTAGGCCACACTGCCCAGCAGCACTCTCAGCCCCGCACAGACAGTGTGCTAAGGACAGACTTGGATACCGGGGCCCTGGGCGGGGGATTTTCCATGGAACTCTCTAAGGGCCCGGTGCCCTGTGTCGCCCGGGAGTGCCCATGCCCTTCCTTGACCCCGCAGGACACTTGCATCCAGCAATAAGCAGCCGTCTGCCTCCACGGGGCTCAAACACCTGGGCCCGGTGTGCGGGCACCTGGCGTACGTGGAGGCAAACCCCCAGACCCCTCTGGCCCGAACCCACCACTGCGAAGATCCCCCTTTTCTTCCATCCGTAAAGGGGCCCTCCCTGGGGAGTGGAGGAACATGGGGAGGCCCCCAGGAGATGGCTTTTCTCCGAGCCGCGGCTGGCTCGTTTCGGGCCTATACGTGGGCCGCGCATGCGCACTCAGGCTCCCAAGCACACGCCTTCCTCGGCTCACCTGACCCATCCTTTAGAGGTCACAGCAGTTCCACAGGGTCCCTGGGCACCTGTCCGAGGACACAGGAGCCCTCCCTGTCACCTAAAGGACCACGCGATTTCCGCTGGGGAACACTCCCCAGAAGCACTCCCAGCCTCGCACAGACACTGTGCGCAGGATAGACTTGTGGACCAGGGGCCTGGGGGGGGGAATTTTCCAGGGAACTCTCTAAAGGCCAGGTGCCCTCTGTCGCCCTGGGAGTGCCCACGCCATCCCTTAACCCTGCAGGACACTATCATCCAGCAATAAGCAGCCCTCTGCCTCCACGGGGCTCAAACACCTGGGCCCGTTGTGCGAGCACCTGGCGTTCGTGCAGGCAAACCCGCAGACCCCTCTGGCCCGAACCCACCACTGCGAAGATCCCACTTTTCTTCCATCCGTAAAGGGGTCCTCCTTGAGGAGTGGAGGAACACGGGGAAGCCCCCAGGAGATGGCTTTTCTCCGAGCCGCGGCTGGCTCCCTTCGAGCCTATACGTGGGCCGCGCGTGCGCACTCAGGCTCCCCACAACAGGCCTCCCTCGGGTCACGGGGCCCACCCTTGAGGTGTCTCCTGACCCACCCTTGAGGGGTCACGTGACCCACCCCCGGGGGGTCTCGTGACGCACCCCTGAGGGGTCACGTGACCCACCCCCGGGGGGTCTCGTGACCCACCCCTGAGGGGTCACGTGACCCACACCTGCGGGGTCACGTGACCCACCCCTGGGGGGTCTCGTGACGCACCCCTGAGGGGTCACGTGACCCACCCCTGAGGGGTCACGTGACCCACACCTGCGGGGTCACGTGACCCACCCCTGGGGGGTCTCGTGACGCACCCCTGAGGGGTCACGTGACCCACCCCTGGGGGGTCTCGTGACGCACCCCTGAGGGGTCACGTGACCCACCCTTGAGGGGTTTCGTGACCCACCCTTTTGGGGTCACGTGACCCACCCTTTTGGGGTCTCGTGACCCAGCCTTGGGAGGTCACTTGTCCCACCCTGGAGGGGTCAGGTGACCCGCCCTTGAGAGGTCACAGCAGTTTCACAGGGTCTCTGCGCACCTGTCCATGGAAACAGAAGCCCTCCCTGCCACTCAGAGGACCGCGCGATTTCCCCTAGGCCACACTGCCCAGCAGGACTCTCAGCCCCGCACAGACAGTGTGCTAAGGACAGACTTGGATACCGGGGCCCTGGGCGGGGGATTTTCCTTGGAACTCTCTAAGGGCCCGGTGCCCTGTGTCGCCCGGGAGTGCCCATGCCCTTCCTTGACCCAGCAGGACACTTGCATCCAGCAATAAGCAGCCGTCTGCCTCCACGGGGCTCAAACACCTGGGCCCGGTGTGCGGGCACCTGGCGTACGTGGAGGCAAACACCCAGACCCCTCTGGCCCGAACCCACCACTGCGAAGATCCCCCTTTTCTTCCATCCATAAAGGGGCCCTCCCTGGGGAGTGGAGGAACATGGGGAGGCCCCCAGGAGATGGCTTTTCTCCGAGCCGCGGCTGGCTCGTTTCGGGCCTATACGTGGGCCGCGCGTGCGCACTCAGGCTCCCCACAACAGGCCTTCCTCGGGTCACGGGACCCACCCTTGAGGTGTCTCCGGACCCACCCTTGAGGGGTCACGTGACCCACACCGGAGGGGTCACGTAAACGACCCCTGGGGGGTCCCGTGACGCACCCATGAGTGGTCACGTGACCCACCCTGGGGGGTCTGGTGACGCACCCCTGAGGGGTCACGTGACCCACCCCTGAGCGGTCACGTGACCCACCCTTGAGGGTTTTCGTGACCCTCCCTTTTGGGGTCACGTGACCCACCCTTGCCGGGTCTCGTGACCCACCCTTGGGAGGTCACCTGTCCCACCCTGGAGGGGTCAGGTGACCCGCCCTTGAGAGGTCACAGCAGTTTCACAGGGTACCTGCGCACCTGTCCATGGAAACAGAAGCCCTCCCTGCCACTCAGAGGACCGCGCGTTTTCCCCTAGGCCACACTGCATAGCAGCAGTCTCAGCCCCGCACAGACAGTGTGCTAAGGACAGACTTGGATACCGGGGCCCTGGGCGGGGGATTTTCCATGGAACTCTCTAAGGGCCCGGTGCCCTGTGTCGCCCGGGAGTGCCCATGCCCTTCCTTGACCCCGCAGGACACTTGCATCCAGCAATAAGCAGCCGTCTGCCTCCACGGGGCTCAAACACCTGGGCCCGGTGTGCGGGCACCTGGCCTACGTGGAGGCAAACCCCCAGACCCCTCTGGCCCGAACCCACCACTGCGAAGATCCCCCTTTTCTTCCATCCGTAAAGGGGCCCTCCCTGGGGAGTGGAGGAACATGGGGAGGCCCCCAGGAGATGGCTTTTCTCCGAGCCGCGGCTGGCTCGTTTCGGGCCTATACGTGGGCCGCGCGTGCGCACTCAGGCTCCCCACAACAGGCCTCCCTCGGGTCACGGGACCCACCCTTGTGGTGCCTCCTGACACAACCTTGAGGGGTCACGTTACCCACCCCACCCAGGAGGGGTCACGTGACACACCCCTGGGGGGTCTCGTGACGCACCCCTGAGGGGTCACGTGACCCACCCTTGAGGGGTTTCGTGACCCACCCTTTTGGGGTCACGTGACCCACCCTTGCGGGGTCTCGTGACCCACCCTTGGGAGGTCACCTGTCCCAGCCTGGAGGGGTCAGGTGACCCGCCCTTGAGAGGTCACAGCAGTTTCACAGGGTCCCTGCGCACCTGTCCATGGAAACAGAAGCCCTCCTTGCCTCTCAGAGGACAGCGCGATTTCCCGTAGGCCACACTGCACAGCAGCACTCTCAGCCCCGCACAGACAGTGTGCTAAGGACAGACTTGGATACCGGGGCCCTGGGCGGGGGATTTTCCATGGAACTCTCTAAGGGCCCGGTGCCCTGTGTCGCCCGGGAGTGCCCATGCCCTTCCTTGACCCCGCAGGACACTTGCATTCAGCAATAAGCAGCCGTCTGCCTCCACGGGGCTCAAACACCTGGGCCCGGTGTGCATGCACCTGGCGTACGTGGAGGCAAACCCCCAGACCCCTCTGGCCCGAACCCACCACTGCGAAGATCTCCCTTTTCTTCCATCCGTAAAGGGGTCCTCCTTGAGGAGTGGAGGAACATGGGGAGGCCCCCAGGAGATGGCTTTTCTCCGAGCCGCTGCTGGCTCCTTTCGGGCCTATACGTGCGCCCTGCGTGCGCACTCAGGCTCCCCACAACAGGCCTCCCTCGGGTCACGGGGCCCACCCTTGAGGTGTCTCCTGACCCACCCTTGAGGGGTCACGTGACCCACCCCCGGGGGGTCTCGTGACGCACCCCTGAGGGGTCACGTGACCCACCCCTGGGGGGTCTCGTGACCCACACCTGAGGGGTCACGTGACCCACACCTGCGGGGTCACGTGACCCACCCCTGGGGGGTCTCGTGACGCACCCCTGAGGGGTCACGTGACCCACCCCTGGGGGGTCTCGTGACCCACCCCTGAGGGGTCACTTGACCCACCCTTGAGGGGTTTCGTGACCCACCCTTTTGGGGTCACGTGACCCACCCTTTTGGGGTCTCGTGACCCAGCCTTGGGAGGTCACTTGTCCCACCCTGGAGGGGTCAGGTGACCCGCCCTTGAGAGGTCACAGCAGTTTCACAGGGTCTCTGCTCACCTGTCCATGGAAACAGAAGCCCTCCCTGCCACTCAGAGGACCGCGCGATTTCCCCTAGGCCACACTGCCCAGCAGCACTCTCAGCCCCGCACAGACAGTGTGCTAAGGACAGACTTGGATACCGGGGCCCTGGGCGGGGGATTTTCCTTGGAACTCTCTAAGGGCCCGGTGCCCTGTGTCGCCCGGGAGTGCCCATGCCCTTCCTTGACCCCGCAGGACACTTGCATCCAGCAATAAGCAGCCGTCTGCCTCCACGGGGCTCAAACACCTGGGCCCGGTGTGCGGGCACCTGGCGTACGTGGAGGCAAACCCCCAGACCCCTCTGGCCCGAACCCACCACTGCGAAGATCCCCCTTTTCTTCCATCCGTAAAGGGGCCCTCCCTGGGGAGTGGAGGAACATGGGGAGGCCCCCAGGAGATGGCTTTTCTCTGAGCCGCGGCTGGCTCGTTTCGGGCCTATACGTGGGCCGCGCATGCGCACTCAGGCTCCCAAGCACACGCCTTCCTCGGCTCACCTGACCCACCCTTTAGAGGTCACAGCAGTTCCACAGGGTCCCTGGGAACCTGTCCATGGACACAGGAGCCCTCCCTGTCACCTAAAGGACCACGCGATTTCCGCTGGGGAACACTCCCCAGAAGCACTCCCAGCCTCGCACAGACACTGTGCGCAGGATAGACTTGTGGACCAGGGGCCTGGGGGGGGGAATTTTCCAGGGAACTCGCTAAAGGCCAGGTGCCCTCTGTCGTCCTGGGAGTGCCCACGCCATCCCTTAACCCTGCAGGACACTATCATCCAGCAATAAGCAGCCCTCTGCCTCCACGGGGCTCAAAAACCTGGGCCCGTTGTGCGAGCACCTGGCGTTCGTGCAGGCAAACCAGCAGACCCCTCTGGCCCGAACCCACCACTGCGAAGATCCCACTTTTCTTCCATCCGTAAAGGGGTCCTCCTTGAGGAGTGGAGGAACACGGGGAAGCCCCCAGGAGATGGCTTTTCTCCGAGCCGCGGCTGGCTCCTTTCGGGCCTATACGTGGGCCACGCGTGCGCACTCAGGCTCCCCACAACAGGCCTCCCTCGGGTCACGGGGCCCACCCTTGAGGTGTCTCCTGACCCACCCTTGAGGGGTCACGTGACCCACCCCCGGGGGGTCTCGTGACGCACCCCTGAGGGGTCACGTGACCCACCCCCGGGGGGTCTCGTGACCCACCCCTGAGGGGTCACGTGACCCACACCTGCGGGGTCACGTGACCCACCCCTGGGGGGTCTCGTGACGCACCCCTGAGGGGTCACATGACCCACCCTTGAGGGGTTTCGTGACCCACCCTTTTGGGGTCACGTGACCCACCCTTTTGGGGTCTCGTGACCCAGCCTTGGGAGGTCACTTGTCCCACCCTGGAGGGGTCAGGTGACCCGCCCTTGAGAGGTCACAGCAGTTTCACAGGGTCTCTGCTCACCTGTCCATGGAAACAGAAGCCCTCCCTGCCACTCAGAGGACCGCGCGATTTCCCCTAGGCCACACTGCCCAGCAGCACTCTCAGCCCCGCACAGACAGTGTGCTAAGGACAGACTTGGATACCGGGGCCCTGGGCGGGGGATTTTCCTTGGAACTCTCTAAGGGCCCGGTGCCCTGTGTCGCCCGGGAGTGCCCATGCCCTTCCTTGACCCCGCAGGACACTTGCATCCAGCAATAAGCAGCCGTCTGCCTCCACGGGGCTCAAACACCTGGGCCCGGTGTGCGGGCACCTGGCGTACGTGGAGGCAAACCCCCAGACCCCTCTGGCCCGAACCCACCACTGCGAAGATCCCCCTTTTCTTCCATCCGTAAAGGGGCCCTCCCTGGGGAGTGGAGGAACATGGGGAGGCCCCCAGGAGATGGCTTTTCTCCGAGCCGCGGCTGGCTCGTTTCGGGCCTATACGTGGGCCGCGCATGCGCACTCAGGCTCCCAAGCACACGCCTTCCTCGGCTCACCTGACCCACCCTTTAGAGGTCACAGCAGTTCCACAGGGTCCCTGGGCACCTGTCCGTGGACACAGGAGCCCTCCCTGTCACCTAAAGGACCACGCGATTTCCGCTGGGGAACACTCCCCAGAAGCACTCCCAGCCTCGCACAGACACTGTGCGCAGGATAGACTTGTGGACCAGGGGCCTGGGGGGGGGAATTTTCCAGGGAACTCGCTAAAGGCCAGGTGCCCTCTGTCGTCCTGGGAGTGCCCACGCCATCCCTTAACCCTGCAGGACACTATCATCCAGCAATAAGCAGCCCTCTGCCTCCACGGGGCTCAAAAACCTGGGCCCGTTGTGCGAGCACCTGGCGTTCGTGCAGGCAAACCAGCAGACCCCTCTGGCCCGAACCCACCACTGCGAAGATCCCACTTTTCTTCCATCCGTAAAGGGGTCCTCCTTGAGGAGTGGAGGAACACGGGGAAGCCCCCAGGAGATGGCTTTTCTCCGAGCCGCGGCTGGCTCCTTTCGGGCCTATACGTGGGCCGCGCGTGCGCACTCAGGCTCCCCACAACAGGCCTCCCTCGGGTCACGGGGCCCACCCTTGAGGTGTCTCCTGACCCACCCTTGAGGGGTCACGTGACCCACCCCCGGGGGGTCTCGTGACGCACCCCTGAGGGGTCACGTGACCCACCCCCGGGGGGTCTCGTGACCCACCCCTGAGGGGTCACGTGACCCACACCTGCGGGGTCACGTGACCCACCCCTGGGGGGTCTCGTGACGCACCCCTGAGGGGTCACATGACCCACCCTTGAGGGGTTTCGTGACCCACCCTTTTGGGGTCACGTGACCCACCCTTTTGGGGTCTCGTGACCCAGCCTTGGGAGGTCACTTGTCCCACCCTGGAGGGGTCAGGTGACCCGCCCTTGAGAGGTCACAGCAGTTTCACAGGGTCTCTGCTCACCTGTCCATGGAAACAGAAGCCCTCCCTGCCACTCAGAGGACCGCGCGATTTCCCCTAGGCCACACTGCCCAGCAGCACTCTCAGCCCCGCACAGACAGTGTGCTAAGGACAGACTTGGATACCGGGGCCCTGGGCGGGGGATTTTCCTTGGAACTCTCTAAGGGCCCGGTGCCCTGTGTCGCCCGGGAGTGCCCATGCCCTTCCTTGACCCCGCAGGACACTTGCATCCAGCAATAAGCAGCCGTCTGCCTCCACGGGGCTCAAACACCTGGGCCCGGTGTGCGGGCACCTGGCGTACGTGGAGGCAAACACCCAGACCCCTCTGGCCCGAACCCACCACTGCGAAGATCCCCCTTTTCTTCCATCCGTAAAGGGGCCCTCCCTGGGGAGTGGAGGAACATGGGGAGGCCCCCAGGAGATGGCTTTTCTCCGAGCCGCGGCTGGCTCGTTTCGGGCCTATACGTGGGCCGCGCATGCGCACTCAGGCTCCCAAGCACACGCCTTCCTCGGCTCACCTGACCCACCCTTTAGAGGTCACAGCAGTTCCACAGGGTCCCTGGGCACCTGTCCGTGGACACAGGAGCCCTCCCTGTCACCTAAAGGACCACGCGATTTCCGCTGGGGAACACTCCCCAGAAGCACTCCCAGCCTCGCACAGACACTGTGCGCAGGATAGACTTGTGGACCAGGGGCCTGGGGGGGGGAATTTTCCAGGGAACTCGCTAAAGGCCAGGTGCCCTCTGTCGCCCTGGGAGTGCCCACGCCATCCCTTAACCCTGCAGGACACTATCATCCAGCAATAAGCAGCCCTCTGCCTCCACGGGGCTCAAACACCTGGGCCCGTTGTGCGAGCACCTGGCGTTCGTGCAGGCAAACCCGCAGACCCCTCTGGCCCGAACCCACCACTGCGAAGATCCCACTTTTCTTCCATCCGTAAAGGGGTCCTCCTTGAGGAGTGGAGGAACACGGGGAAGCCCCCAGGAGATGGCTTTTCTCCTAGCCGCGGCTGGCTCCTTTCGGGCCTATACGTGGGCCGCGCGTGCGCACTCAGGCTCCCCACAACAGGCCTCCCTCGGGTCACGGGGCCCACCCTTGAGGTGTCTCCTGACCCACCCTTGAGGGGTCACGTGACCCACCCGCGGGCCTGCAGTTGGGCCTGGTGGCTGGAGAGCCCACAGCCCGTCTCCAGGTGTGGACTGGGAGGGGCCGGGGTGGGCAGGGTGCTCACCGCCCCGCCCTGTGTGCACTGGCCCCCCAGGCCTCACGGGCATGAAGAACCTCGGGAACTCCTGCTACATGAACGCCGCGCTGCAGGCCCTGTCTAACTGGTAGGTCGGCACCTCCCCGGGGGGTGGGGCCAGGAGCCGGCCTGGGAGCCTGGAAGGTAGCGGCAGCAGCTGCCAGGCTCTGCTGCATGTGCCCACGACACGTGTGTATGGGTACACATCAACCCCCTAAACACACATGTGCCCTTGGACCCAGCGATCCCTCCTGACCCACCCTTGAGGGTTTTCGTGACCCTCCCTTTTTGGGGTCACGTGACCCACCCTTTTGGGGTCTCGTGACCCAGCCTTGGGAGGTCACTTGTCCCACCCTGGAGGGGTCAGGTGACCCGCCCTTGAGAGGTCACAGCAGTTTCACAGGGTCTCTGCTCACCTGTCCATGGAAACAGAAGCCCTTCCCTGCCACTCAGAGGACCGGCGCGATTTCCCCTAGGCCACACTGCCCAGCAGCACTCTCAGCCCCGCACAGACAGTGTGCTAAGGACAGACTTGGATACCGGGGCCCTGGGCGGGGGATTTTCCTTGGAACTCTCTAAGGGCCCGGTGCCCTGTGTCGCCCGGGAGTGCCCATGCCCTTCCTTGACCCCGCAGGACACTTGCATCCAGCAATAAGCAGCCGTCTGCCTCCACGGGGCTCAAACACCTGGGCCCGGTGTGCGGGCACCTGGCGTACGTGGAGGCAAACACCCAGACCCCTCTGGCCCGAACCCACCACTGCGAAGATCCCCCTTTTCTTCCATCCGTAAAGGGGCCCTCCCTGGGGAGTGGAGGAACATGGGGAGGCCCCCAGGAGATGGCTTTTCTCCGAGCCGCGGCTGGCTCGTTTCGGGCCTATACGTGGGCCGCGCGTGCGCACTCAGGCTCCCCACAACAGGCCTTCCTCGGGTCACGGGACCCACCCTTGAGGTGTCTCCGGACCCACCCTTGAGGGGTCACGTGACCCACACTGGAGGGGTCACGTAAACGACCCCTGGGGGGTCCCGTGACGCACCCATGAGTGGTCACGTGACCCACCCTGGGGGGTCTGGTGACGCACCCCTGAGGGGTCACGTGACCCACCCCTGAGCGGTCACGTGACCCACCCTTGAGGGTTTTCGTGACCCTCCCTTTTGGGGTCACGTGACCCCACCCTTGCCGGGTCTCGTGACCCACCCTTGGGAGGTCACCTGTCCCACCCTGGAGGGGTCAGGTGACCCGCCCTTGAGAGGTCACAGCAGTTTCACAGGGTACCTGCGCACCTGTCCATGGAAACAGAAGCCCTCCCTGCCACTCAGAGGACCGCGCGTTTTCCCCTAGGCCACACTGCATAGCAGCAGTCTCAGCCCCGCACAGACAGTGTGCTAAGGACAGACTTGGATACCGGGGCCCTGGGCGGGGGATTTTCCATGGAACTCTCTAAGGGCCCGGTGCCCTGTGTCGCCCGGGAGTGCCCATGCCCTTCCTTGACCCCGCAGGACACTTGCATCCAGCAATAAGCAGCCGTCTGCCTCCACGGGGCTCAAACACCTGGGCCCGGTGTGCGGGCACCTGGCGTACGTGGAGGCAAACCCCCAGACCCCTCTGGCCCGAACCCACCACTGCGAAGATCCCCCTTTTCTTCCATCCGTAAAGGGGCCCTCCCTGGGGAGTGGAGGAACATGGGGAGGCCCCCAGGAGATGGCTTTTCTCCGAGCCGCGGCTGGCTCGTTTCGGGCCTATACGTGGGCCGCGCGTGCGCACTCAGGCTCCCCACAACAGGCCTCCCTCCGGTCACGGGACCCACCCTTGTGGTGTCTCCTGACACAACCTTGAGGGGTCACGTTACCCACCCCACCCACGAGGGGTCACGTGACACACCCCTGGGGGGTCTCGTGACGCACCCCTGAGGGGTCACGTGACCCACCCTTGAGGGGTTTCGTGACCCACCCTTTTGGGGTCACGTGACCCACCCTTGCGGGGTCTCGTGACCCACCCTTGGGAGGTCACCTGTCCCAGCCTGGAGGGGTCAGGTGACCCGCCCTTGAGAGGTCACAGCAGTTTCACAGGGTCCCTGCGCACCTGTCCATGGAAACAGAAGCCCTCCTTGCCTCTCAGAGGACCGCGCGATTTCCCCTAGGCCACACTGCACAGCAGCACTCTCAGCCCCGCACAGACAGTGTGCTAAGGACAGACTTGGATACCGGGGCCCTGGGCGGGGGATTTTCCATGGAACTCTCTAAGGGCCCGGTGCCCTGTGTCGCCCGGGAGTGCCCATGCCCTTCCTTGACCCCGCAGGACACTTGCATTCAGCAATAAGCAGCCGTCTGCCTCCACGGGGCTCAAACACCTGGGCCCGGTGTGCATGCACCTGGCGTACGTGGAGGCAAACCCCCAGACCCCTCTGGCCCGAACCCACCACTGCGAAGATCTCCCTTTTCTTCCATCCGTAAAGGGGTCCTCCTTGAGGAGTGGAGGAACATGGGGAGGCCCCCAGGAGATGGCTTTTCTCCGAGCCGCTGCTGGCTCCTTTCGGGCCTATACGTGCGCCCTGCGTGCGCACTCAGGCTCCCCACAACAGGCCTCCCTCGGGTCACGGGGCCCACCCTTGAGGTGTCTCCTGACCCACCCTTGAGGGGTCACGTGACCCACCCCCGGGGGGTCTCGTGACGCACCCCTGAGGGGTCACGTGACCCACCCCTGGGGGGTCTCGTGACCCACCCCTGAGGGGTCACGTGACCCACACCTGCGGGGTCACGTGACCCACCCCTGGGGGGTCTCGTGACGCACCCCTGAGGGGTCACGTGACCCACCCCTGGGGGGTCTCGTGACCCACCCCTGAGGGGTCACTTGACCCACCCTTGAGGGGTTTCGTGACCCACCCTTTTGGGGTCACGTGACCCACCCTTTTGGGGTCTCGTGACCCAGCCTTGGGAGGTCACTTGTCCCACCCTGGAGGGGTCAGGTGACCCGCCCTTGAGAGGTCACAGCAGTTTCACAGGGTCTCTGCTCACCTGTCCATGGAAACAGAAGCCCTCCCTGCCACTCAGAGGACCGCGCGATTTCCCCTAGGCCACACTGCCCAGCAGCACTCTCAGCCCCGCACAGACAGTGTGCTAAGGACAGACTTGGATACCGGGGCCCTGGGCGGGGGATTTTCCTTGGAACTCTCTAAGGGCCCGGTGCCCTGTGTCGCCCGGGAGTGCCCATGCCCTTCCTTGACCCCGCAGGACACTTGCATCCAGCAATAAGCAGCCGTCTGCCTCCACGGGGCTCAAACACCTGGGCCCGGTGTGCGGGCACCTGGCGTACGTGGAGGCAAACCCCCAGACCCCTCTGGCCCGAACCCACCACTGCGAAGATCCCCCTTTTCTTCCATCCGTAAAGGGGCCCTCCCTGGGGAGTGGAGGAACATGGGGAGGCCCCCAGGAGATGGCTTTTCTCCGAGCCGCGGCTGGCTCGTTTCGGGCCTATACGTGGGCCGCGCATGCGCACTCAGGCTCCCAAGCACACGCCTTCCTCGGCTCACCTGACCCACCCTTTAGAGGTCACAGCAGTTCCACAGGGTCCCTGGGCACCTGTCCGTGGACACAGGAGCCCTCCCTGTCACCTAAAGGACCACGCGATTTCCGCTGGGGAACACTCCCCAGAAGCACTCCCAGCCTCGCACAGACACTGTGCGCAGGATAGACTTGTGGACCAGGGGCCTGGGGGGGGGAATTTTCCAGGGAACTCGCTAAAGGCCAGGTGCCCTCTGTCGTCCTGGGAGTGCCCACGCCATCCCTTAACCCTGCAGGACACTATCATCCAGCAATAAGCAGCCCTCTGCCTCCACGGGGCTCAAAAACCTGGGCCCGTTGTGCGAGCACCTGGCGTTCGTGCAGGCAAACCAGCAGACCCCTCTGGCCCGAACCCACCACTGCGAAGATCCCACTTTTCTTCCATCCGTAAAGGGGTCCTCCTTGAGGAGTGGAGGAACACGGGGAAGCCCCCAGGAGATGGCTTTTCTCCGAGCCGCGGCTGGCTCCTTTCGGGCCTATACGTGGGCCGCGCGTGCGCACTCAGGCTCCCCACAACAGGCCTCCCTCGGGTCACGGGGCCCACCCTTGAGGTGTCTCCTGACCCACCCTTGAGGGGTCACGTGACCCACCCCCGGGGGGTCTCGTGACGCACCCCTGAGGGGTCACGTGACCCACACCCGGGGGGTCTCGTGACCCACCCCTGAGGGGTCACGTGACCCACACCTGCGGGGTCACGTGACCCACCCCTGGGGGGTCTCGTGACGCACCCCTGAGGGGTCACGTGACCCACCCCTGGGGAGTCTCGTGACCCACCCTTGAGGGGTCACGTGACCCACCCCTGAGGGGTCACATGACCCACACCTGCGGGGTCACGTGACCCACCCCTGGGGGGTCTCGTGACGCACCCCTGAGGGGTCACGTGACCCACCCCTGAGGGGTCTCGTGACCCACCCTGGGGGGTCTGGTGACGCACCCCTGAGGGGTCACGTGACCCACCCCTGAGCGGTCACGTGACCCACCCTTGAGGGTTTTCGTGACCCTCCCTTTTGGGGTCACGTGACCCACCCTTGCCGGGTCTCGTGACCCACCCTTGGGAGGTCACCTGTCCCACCCTGGAGGGGTCAGGTGACCCGCCCTTGAGAGGTCACAGCAGTTTCACAGGGTACCTGCGCACCTGTCCATGGAAACAGAAGCCCTCCCTGCCACTCAGAGGACCGCGCGATTTCCCCTAGGCCACACTGCCCAGCAGCACTCTCAGCCCCGCACAGACAGTGTGCTAAGGACAGACTTGGATACCGGGGCCCTGGGCGGGGGATTTTCCATGGAACTCTCTAAGGGCCCGGTGCCCTGTGTCGCCCGGGAGTGCCCATGCCCTTCCTTGACCCCGCAGGACACTTGCATCCAGCAATAAGCAGCCGTCTGCCTCCACGGGGCTCAAACACCTGGGCCCGGTGTGCGGGCACCTGGCGTACGTGGAGGCAAACCCCCAGACCCCTCTGGCCCGAACCCACCACTGCGAAGATCCCCCTTTTCTTCCATCCGTAAAGGGGCCCTCCCTGGGGAGTGGAGGAACATGGGGAGGCCCCCAGGAGATGGCTTTTCTCCGAGCCACGGCTGGCTCGTTTCGGGCCTATACGTGGGCCGCGCATGCGCACTCAGGCTCCCAAGCACACGCCTTCCTCGGCTCACCTGACCCATCCTTTAGAGGTCACAGCAGTTCCACAGGGTCCCTGGGCACCTGTCCGAGGACACAGGAGCCCTCCCTGTCACCTAAAGGACCACGCGATTTCCGCTGGGGAACACTCCCCAGAAGCACTCCCAGCCTCGCACAGACACTGTGCGCAGGATAGACTTGTGGACCAGGGGCCTGGGGGGGGGAATTTTCCAGGGAACTCTCTAAAGGCCAGGTGCCCTCTGTCGCCCTGGGAGTGCCCACGCCATCCCTTAACCCTGCAGGACACTATCATCCAGCAATAAGCAGCCCTCTGCCTCCACGGGGCTCAAACACCTGGGCCCGTTGTGCGAGCACCTGGCGTTCGTACAGGCAAACCCGCAGACCCCTCTGGCCCGAAACCACGACTGCGAAGATCCCACTTTTCTTCCATCCGTAAAGGGGTCCTCCTTGAGGAGTGGAGGAACACGGGGAGGACCCCAGGAGATGGCTTTTCTCCGAGCCGCGGCTGGCTCCTTTCGGGCCTATATGTGGGCCGCGCGTGCGCACTCAGGCTCCCCACAACAGGCCTCCCTCGGGTCACGGGGCCCACCCTTGAGGTGTCTCCTGACCCACCCTTGAGGGGTCAAGTGACACACCCCCGGGGGGTCTCGTGACGCACCCATGAGGGGTCACGTGACCCACACCTGGGGGGTCTCGTGACCCACACTTGAGGGGTCACGTGACCCACCCCTGAGGGGTCACGTGACCCACAACTGCGGGGTCACGTGACCCACCCCTGGGGGGTCTCGTGACGCACCCCTGAGGGGTCACGTGACCCACCCTTGAGGGGTTTCGTGACCCACCCTTTTGGGGTCACGTGACCCACCCTTTCGGGTTCTCGTGACCCACCCTTGGGAGGTCACCTGTCCCACCCTGGAGGGGTCAGGTGACCCGCCCTTGAGAGGTCACAACAGTTTCACAGGGTCCCTGCGCACCTGTCCATGGACACAGTAGCCCTCCCTGCCACTCAGAGGACCGCGCGATTTCCCCTAGGCCACACTGCCCAGCAGCACTCTCAGCCCCGCACAGACAGTGTGCTAAGGACAGACTTGGATACCGGGGCCCTGGGCGGGGGATTTTCCATGGAACTCTCTAAGGGCCCGGTGCCCTGTGTCGCCCGGGAGTGCCCATGCCCTTCCTTGACCCCGCAGGACACTTGCATCCAGCAATAAGCAGCCGTCTGCCTCCACGGGGCTCAAACACCTGGGCCCGGTGTGCGGGCACCTGGCGTACGTGGAGGCAAACCCCCAGACCCCTCTGGCCCGAACCCACCACTGCGAAGATCCCCCTTTTCTTCCATCCGTAAAGGGGCCCTCCCTGGGGAGTGGAGGAACATGGGGAGGCCCCCAGGAGATGGCTTTTCTCCGAGCCGCGGCTGGCTCGTTTCGGGCCTATACGTGGGCCGCGCATGCGCACTCAGGCTCCCAAGCACACGCCTTCCTCGGCTCACCTGACCCATCCTTTAGAGGTCACAGCAGTTCCACAGGGTCCCTGGGCACCTGTCCGAGGACACAGGAGCCCTCCCTGTCACCTAAAGGACCACGCGATTTCCGCTGGGGAACACTCCCCAGAAGCACTCCCAGCCTCGCACAGACACTGTGCGCAGGATAGACTTGTGGACCAGGGGCCTGGGGGGGGGAATTTTCCAGGGAACTCTCTAAAGGCCAGGTGCCCTCTGTCGCCCTGGGAGTGCCCACGCCATCCCTTAACCCTGCAGGACACTATCATCCAGCAATAAGCAGCCCTCTGCCTCCACGGGGCTCAAACACCTGGGCCCGTTGTGCGAGCACCTGGCGTTCGTGCAGGCAAACCCGCAGACCCCTCTGGCCCGAACCCACCACTGCGAAGATCCCACTTTTCTTCCATCCGTAAAGGGGTCCTCCTTGAGGAGTGGAGGAACACGGGGAAGCCCCCAGGAGATGGCTTTTCTCCGAGCCGCGGCTGGCTCCCTTCGAGCCTATACGTGGGCCGCGCGTGCGCACTCAGGCTCCCCACAACAGGCCTCCCTCGGGTCACGGGGCCCACCCTTGAGGTGTCTCCTGACCCACCCTTGAGGGGTCACGTGACCCACCCCCGGGGGGTCTCGTGACGCACCCCTGAGGGGTCACGTGACCCACCCCCGGGGGGTCTCGTGACCCACCCCTGAGGGGTCACGTGACCCACACCTGCGGGGTCACGTGACCCACCCCTGGGGGGTCTCGTGACGCACCCCTGAGGGGTCACGTGACCCACCCCTGAGGGGTCACGTGACCCACACCTGCGGGGTCACGTGACCCACCCCTGGGGGGTCTCGTGACGCACCCCTGAGGGGTCACGTGACCCACCCCTGGGGGGTCTCGTGACGCACCCCTGAGGGGTCACGTGACCCACCCTTGAGGGGTTTCGTGACCCACCCTTTTGGGGTCACGTGACCCACCCTTTTGGGGTCTCGTGACCCAGCCTTGGGAGGTCACTTGTCCCACCCTGGAGGGGTCAGGTGACCCGCCCTTGAGAGGTCACAGCAGTTTCACAGGGTCTCTGCGCACCTGTCCATGGAAACAGAAGCCCTCCCTGCCACTCAGAGGACCGCGCGATTTCCCCTAGGCCACACTGCCCAGCAGGACTCTCAGCCCCGCACAGACAGTGTGCTAAGGACAGACTTGGATACCGGGGCCCTGGGCGGGGGATTTTCCTTGGAACTCTCTAAGGGCCCGGTGCCCTGTGTCGCCCGGGAGTGCCCATGCCCTTCCTTGACCCAGCAGGACACTTGCATCCAGCAATAAGCAGCCGTCTGCCTCCACGGGGCTCAAACACCTGGGCCCGGTGTGCGGGCACCTGGCGTACGTGGAGGCAAACACCCAGACCCCTCTGGCCCGAACCCACCACTGCGAAGATCCCCCTTTTCTTCCATCCATAAAGGGGCCCTCCCTGGGGAGTGGAGGAACATGGGGAGGCCCCCAGGAGATGGCTTTTCTCCGAGCCGCGGCTGGCTCGTTTCGGGCCTATACGTGGGCCGCGCGTGCGCACTCAGGCTCCCCACAACAGGCCTTCCTCGGGTCACGGGACCCACCCTTGAGGTGTCTCCGGACCCACCCTTGAGGGGTCACGTGACCCACACCGGAGGGGTCACGTAAACGACCCCTGGGGGGTCCCGTGACGCACCCATGAGTGGTCACGTGACCCACCCTGGGGGGTCTGGTGACGCACCCCTGAGGGGTCACGTGACCCACCCCTGAGCGGTCACGTGACCCACCCTTGAGGGTTTTCGTGACCCTCCCTTTTGGGGTCACGTGACCCACCCTTGCCGGGTCTCGTGACCCACCCTTGGGAGGTCACCTGTCCCACCCTGGAGGGGTCAGGTGACCCGCCCTTGAGAGGTCACAGCAGTTTCACAGGGTACCTGCGCACCTGTCCATGGAAACAGAAGCCCTCCCTGCCACTCAGAGGACCGCGCGTTTTCCCCTAGGCCACACTGCATAGCAGCAGTCTCAGCCCCGCACAGACAGTGTGCTAAGGACAGACTTGGATACCGGGGCCCTGGGCGGGGGATTTTCCATGGAACTCTCTAAGGGCCCGGTGCCCTGTGTCGCCCGGGAGTGCCCATGCCCTTCCTTGACCCCGCAGGACACTTGCATCCAGCAATAAGCAGCCGTCTGCCTCCACGGGGCTCAAACACCTGGGCCCGGTGTGCGGGCACCTGGCCTACGTGGAGGCAAACCCCCAGACCCCTCTGGCCCGAACCCACCACTGCGAAGATCCCCCTTTTCTTCCATCCGTAAAGGGGCCCTCCCTGGGGAGTGGAGGAACATGGGGAGGCCCCCAGGAGATGGCTTTTCTCCGAGCCGCGGCTGGCTCGTTTCGGGCCTATACGTGGGCCGCGCGTGCGCACTCAGGCTCCCCACAACAGGCCTCCCTCGGGTCACGGGACCCACCCTTGTGGTGCCTCCTGACACAACCTTGAGGGGTCACGTTACCCACCCCACCCAGGAGGGGTCACGTGACACACCCCTGGGGGGTCTCGTGACGCACCCCTGAGGGGTCACGTGACCCACCCTTGAGGGGTTTCGTGACCCACCCTTTTGGGGTCACGTGACCCACCCTTGCGGGGTCTCGTGACCCACCCTTGGGAGGTCACCTGTCCCAGCCTGGAGGGGTCAGGTGACCCGCCCTTGAGAGGTCACAGCAGTTTCACAGGGTCCCTGCGCACCTGTCCATGGAAACAGAAGCCCTCCTTGCCTCTCAGAGGACAGCGCGATTTCCCGTAGGCCACACTGCACAGCAGCACTCTCAGCCCCGCACAGACAGTGTGCTAAGGACAGACTTGGATACCGGGGCCCTGGGCGGGGGATTTTCCATGGAACTCTCTAAGGGCCCGGTGCCCTGTGTCGCCCGGGAGTGCCCATGCCCTTCCTTGACCCCGCAGGACACTTGCATTCAGCAATAAGCAGCCGTCTGCCTCCACGGGGCTCAAACACCTGGGCCCGGTGTGCATGCACCTGGCGTACGTGGAGGCAAACCCCCAGACCCCTCTGGCCCGAACCCACCACTGCGAAGATCTCCCTTTTCTTCCATCCGTAAAGGGGTCCTCCTTGAGGAGTGGAGGAACATGGGGAGGCCCCCAGGAGATGGCTTTTCTCCGAGCCGCTGCTGGCTCCTTTCGGGCCTATACGTGCGCCCTGCGTGCGCACTCAGGCTCCCCACAACAGGCCTCCCTCGGGTCACGGGGCCCACCCTTGAGGTGTCTCCTGACCCACCCTTGAGGGGTCACGTGACCCACCCCCGGGGGGTCTCGTGACGCACCCCTGAGGGGTCACGTGACCCACCCCTGGGGGGTCTCGTGACCCACACCTGAGGGGTCACGTGACCCACACCTGCGGGGTCACGTGACCCACCCCTGGGGGGTCTCGTGACGCACCCCTGAGGGGTCACGTGACCCACCCCTGGGGGGTCTCGTGACCCACCCCTGAGGGGTCACTTGACCCACCCTTGAGGGGTTTCGTGACCCACCCTTTTGGGGTCACGTGACCCACCCTTTTGGGGTCTCGTGACCCAGCCTTGGGAGGTCACTTGTCCCACCCTGGAGGGGTCAGGTGACCCGCCCTTGAGAGGTCACAGCAGTTTCACAGGGTCTCTGCTCACCTGTCCATGGAAACAGAAGCCCTCCCTGCCACTCAGAGGACCGCGCGATTTCCCCTAGGCCACACTGCCCAGCAGCACTCTCAGCCCCGCACAGACAGTGTGCTAAGGACAGACTTGGATACCGGGGCCCTGGGCGGGGGATTTTCCTTGGAACTCTCTAAGGGCCCGGTGCCCTGTGTCGCCCGGGAGTGCCCATGCCCTTCCTTGACCCCGCAGGACACTTGCATCCAGCAATAAGCAGCCGTCTGCCTCCACGGGGCTCAAACACCTGGGCCCGGTGTGCGGGCACCTGGCGTACGTGGAGGCAAACCCCCAGACCCCTCTGGCCCGAACCCACCACTGCGAAGATCCCCCTTTTCTTCCATCCGTAAAGGGGCCCTCCCTGGGGAGTGGAGGAACATGGGGAGGCCCCCAGGAGATGGCTTTTCTCTGAGCCGCGGCTGGCTCGTTTCGGGCCTATACGTGGGCCGCGCATGCGCACTCAGGCTCCCAAGCACACGCCTTCCTCGGCTCACCTGACCCACCCTTTAGAGGTCACAGCAGTTCCACAGGGTCCCTGGGAACCTGTCCATGGACACAGGAGCCCTCCCTGTCACCTAAAGGACCACGCGATTTCCGCTGGGGAACACTCCCCAGAAGCACTCCCAGCCTCGCACAGACACTGTGCGCAGGATAGACTTGTGGACCAGGGGCCTGGGGGGGGGAATTTTCCAGGGAACTCGCTAAAGGCCAGGTGCCCTCTGTCGTCCTGGGAGTGCCCACGCCATCCCTTAACCCTGCAGGACACTATCATCCAGCAATAAGCAGCCCTCTGCCTCCACGGGGCTCAAAAACCTGGGCCCGTTGTGCGAGCACCTGGCGTTCGTGCAGGCAAACCAGCAGACCCCTCTGGCCCGAACCCACCACTGCGAAGATCCCACTTTTCTTCCATCCGTAAAGGGGTCCTCCTTGAGGAGTGGAGGAACACGGGGAAGCCCCCAGGAGATGGCTTTTCTCCGAGCCGCGGCTGGCTCCTTTCGGGCCTATACGTGGGCCACGCGTGCGCACTCAGGCTCCCCACAACAGGCCTCCCTCGGGTCACGGGGCCCACCCTTGAGGTGTCTCCTGACCCACCCTTGAGGGGTCACGTGACCCACCCCCGGGGGGTCTCGTGACGCACCCCTGAGGGGTCACGTGACCCACCCCCGGGGGGTCTCGTGACCCACCCCTGAGGGGTCACGTGACCCACACCTGCGGGGTCACGTGACCCACCCCTGGGGGGTCTCGTGACGCACCCCTGAGGGGTCACATGACCCACCCTTGAGGGGTTTCGTGACCCACCCTTTTGGGGTCACGTGACCCACCCTTTTGGGGTCTCGTGACCCAGCCTTGGGAGGTCACTTGTCCCACCCTGGAGGGGTCAGGTGACCCGCCCTTGAGAGGTCACAGCAGTTTCACAGGGTCTCTGCTCGACTGTCCATGGAAACAGAAGCCCTCCCTGCCACTCAGAGGACCGCGCGATTTCCCCTAGGCCACACTGCCCAGCAGCACTCTCAGCCCCGCACAGACAGTGTGCTAAGGACAGACTTGGATACCGGGGCCCTGGGCGGGGGATTTTCCTTGGAACTCTCTAAGGGCCCGGTGCCCTGTGTCGCCCGGGAGTGCCCATGCCCTTCCTTGACCCCGCAGGACACTTGCATCCAGCAATAAGCAGCCGTCTGCCTCCACGGGGCTCAAACACCTGGGCCCGGTGTGCGGGCACCTGGCGTACGTGGAGGCAAACCCCCAGACCCCTCTGGCCCGAACCCACCACTGCGAAGATCCCCCTTTTCTTCCATCCGTAAAGGGGCCCTCCCTGGGGAGTGGAGGAACATGGGGAGGCCCCCAGGAGATGGCTTTTCTCCGAGCCGCGGCTGGCTCGTTTCGGGCCTATACGTGGGCCGCGCATGCGCACTCAGGCTCCCAAGCACACGCCTTCCTCGGCTCACCTGACCCACCCTTTAGAGGTCACAGCAGTTCCACAGGGTCCCTGGGCACCTGTCCGTGGACACAGGAGCCCTCCCTGTCACCTAAAGGACCACGCGATTTCCGCTGGGGAACACTCCCCAGAAGCACTCCCAGCCTCGCACAGACACTGTGCGCAGGATAGACTTGTGGACCAGGGGCCTGGGGGGGGGAATTTTCCAGGGAACTCGCTAAAGGCCAGGTGCCCTCTGTCGCCCTGGGAGTGCCCACGCCATCCCTTAACCCTGCAGGACACTATCATCCAGCAATAAGCAGCCCTCTGCCTCCACGGGGCTCAAACACCTGGGCCCGTTGTGCGAGCACCTGGCGTTCGTGCAGGCAAACCCGCAGACCCCTCTGGCCCGAACCCACCACTGCGAAGATCCCACTTTTCTTCCATCCGTAAAGGGGTCCTCCTTGAGGAGTGGAGGAACACGGGGAAGCCCCCAGGAGATGGCTTTTCTCCTAGCCGCGGCTGGCTCCTTTCGGGCCTATACGTGGGCCGCGCGTGCGCACTCAGGCTCCCCACAACAGGCCTCCCTCGGGTCACGGGGCCCACCCTTGAGGTGTCTCCTGACCCACCCTTGAGGGGTCACGTGACCCACCCGCGGGGGGTCTCGTGACGCACCCCTGAGGGGTCACGTGACCCACCCCTGGGGAGTCTCGTGACCCACCCTTGAGGGGTCACGTGACCCACCCCTGAGGGGTCACATGACCCACACCTGCGGGGTCACGTGACCCACCCCTGGGGGGTCTCGTGACGCACCCCTGAGGGGTCACGTGACCCACCCCTGGGGGGTCACGTGAACCACACCTGCGGGGTCACGTGACCCACCCCTGGGGGGTCTCGTGACCCACCCTTGAGGGGTCACGTGACCCACCCCTGAGGGGTCTCGTGACCCACCCTGGGGGGTCTGGTGACGCACCCCTGAGGGGTCACGTGACCCACCCCTGAGCGGTCACGTGACCCACCCTTGAGGGTTTTCGTGACCCTCCCTTTTGGGGTCACGTGACCCACCCTTTTGGGGTCTCGTGACCCAGCCTTGGGAGGTCACTTGTCCCACCCTGGAGGGGTCAGGTGACCCGCCCTTGAGAGGTCACAGCAGTTTCACAGGGTCTCTGCTCACCTGTCCATGGAAACAGAAGCCCTCCCTGCCACTCAGAGGACCGCGCGATTTCCCCTAGGCCACACTGCCCAGCAGCACTCTCAGCCCCGCACAGACAGTGTGCTAAGGACAGACTTGGATACCGGGGCCCTGGGCGGGGGATTTTCCTTGGAACTCTCTAAGGGCCCGGTGCCCTGTGTCGCCCGGGAGTGCCCATGCCCTTCCTTGACCCCGCAGGACACTTGCATCCAGCAATAAGCAGCCGTCTGCCTCCACGGGGCTCAAACACCTGGGCCCGGTGTGCGGGCACCTGGCGTACGTGGAGGCAAACACCCAGACCCCTCTGGCCCGAACCCACCACTGCGAAGATCCCCCTTTTCTTCCATCCGTAAAGGGGCCCTCCCTGGGGAGTGGAGGAACATGGGGAGGCCCCCAGGAGATGGCTTTTCTCCGAGCCGCGGCTGGCTCGTTTCGGGCCTATACGTGGGCCGCGCGTGCGCACTCAGGCTCCCCACAACAGGCCTTCCTCGGGTCACGGGACCCACCCTTGAGGTGTCTCCGGACCCACCCTTGAGGGGTCACGTGACCCACACCGGAGGGGTCACGTAAACGACCCCTGGGGGGTCCCGTGACGCACCCATGAGTGGTCACGTGACCCACCCTGGGGGGTCTGGTGACGCACCCCTGAGGGGTCACGTGACCCACCCCTGAGCGGTCACGTGACCCACCCTTGAGGGTTTTCGTGACCCTCCCTTTTGGGGTCACGTGACCCACCCTTGCCGGGTCTCGTGACCCACCCTTGGGAGGTCACCTGTCCCACCCTGGAGGGGTCAGGTGACCCGCCCTTGAGAGGTCACAGCAGTTTCACAGGGTACCTGCGCACCTGTCCATGGAAACAGAAGCCCTCCCTGCCACTCAGAGGACCGCGCGTTTTCCCCTAGGCCACACTGCATAGCAGCAGTCTCAGCCCCGCACAGACAGTGTGCTAAGGACAGACTTGGATACCGGGGCCCTGGGCGGGGGATTTTCCATGGAACTCTCTAAGGGCCCGGTGCCCTGTGTCGCCCGGGAGTGCCCATGCCCTTCCTTGACCCCGCAGGACACTTGCATCCAGCAATAAGCAGCCGTCTGCCTCCACGGGGCTCAAACACCTGGGCCCGGTGTGCGGGCACCTGGCGTACGTGGAGGCAAACCCCCAGACCCCTCTGGCCCGAACCCACCACTGCGAAGATCCCCCTTTTCTTCCATCCGTAAAGGGGCCCTCCCTGGGGAGTGGAGGAACATGGGGAGGCCCCCAGGAGATGGCTTTTCTCCGAGCCGCGGCTGGCTCGTTTCGGGCCTATACGTGGGCCGCGCGTGCGCACTCAGGCTCCCCACAACAGGCCTCCCTCGGGTCACGGGACCCACCCTTGTGGTGTCTCCTGACACAACCTTGAGGGGTCACGTTACCCACCCCACCCACGAGGGGTCACGTGACACACCCCTGGGGGGTCTCGTGACGCACCCCTGAGGGGTCACGTGACCCACCCTTGAGGGGTTTCGTGACCCACCCTTTGGGGGTCACGTGACCCACCCTTGCGGGGTCTCGTGACCCACCCTTGGGAGGTCACCTGTCCCAGCCTGGAGGGGTCAGGTGACCCGCCCTTGAGAGGTCACAGCAGTTTCACAGGGTCCCTGCGCACCTGTCCATGGAAACAGAAGCCCTCCTTGCCTCTCAGAGGACCGCGCGATTTCCCCTAGGCCACACTGCACAGCAGCACTCTCAGCCCCGCACAGACAGTGTGCTAAGGACAGACTTGGATACCGGGGCCCTGGGCGGGGGATTTTCCATGGAACTCTCTAAGGGCCCGGTGCCCTGTGTCGCCCGGGAGTGCCCATGCCCTTCCTTGACCCCGCAGGACACTTGCATTCAGCAATAAGCAGCCGTCTGCCTCCACGGGGCTCAAACACCTGGGCCCGGTGTGCATGCACCTGGCGTACGTGGAGGCAAACCCCCAGACCCCTCTGGCCCGAACCCACCACTGCGAAGATCTCCCTTTTCTTCCATCCGTAAAGGGGTCCTCCTTGAGGAGTGGAGGAACATGGGGAGGCCCCCAGGAGATGGCTTTTCTCCGAGCCGCTGCTGGCTCCTTTCGGGCCTATACGTGCGCCCTGCGTGCGCACTCAGGCTCCCCACAACAGGCCTCCCTCGGGTCACGGGGCCCACCCTTGAGGTGTCTCCTGACCCACCCTTGAGGGGTCACGTGACCCACCCCCGGGGGGTCTCGTGACGCACCCCTGAGGGGTCACGTGACCCACCCCTGGGGGGTCTCGTGACCCACCCCTGAGGGGTCACGTGACCCACACCTGCGGGGTCACGTGACCCACCCCTGGGGGGTCTCGTGACGCACCCCTGAGGGGTCACGTGACCCACCCCTGGGGGGTCTCGTGACCCACCCCTGAGGGGTCACTTGACCCACCCTTGAGGGGTTTCGTGACCCACCCTTTTGGGGTCACGTGACCCACCCTTTTGGGGTCTCGTGACCCAGCCTTGGGAGGTCACTTGTCCCACCCTGGAGGGGTCAGGTGACCCGCCCTTGAGAGGTCACAGCAGTTTCACAGGGTCTCTGCTCACCTGTCCATGGAAACAGAAGCCCTCCCTGCCACTCAGAGGACCGCGCGATTTCCCCTAGGCCACACTGCCCAGCAGCACTCTCAGCCCCGCACAGACAGTGTGCTAAGGACAGACTTGGATACCGGGGCCCTGGGCGGGGGATTTTCCTTGGAACTCTCTAAGGGCCCGGTGCCCTGTGTCGCCCGGGAGTGCCCATGCCCTTCCTTGACCCCGCAGGACACTTGCATCCAGCAATAAGCAGCCGTCTGCCTCCACGGGGCTCAAACACCTGGGCCCGGTGTGCGGGCACCTGGCGTACGTGGAGGCAAACCCCCAGACCCCTCTGGCCCGAACCCACCACTGCGAAGATCCCCCTTTTCTTCCATCCGTAAAGGGGCCCTCCCTGGGGAGTGGAGGAACATGGGGAGGCCCCCAGGAGATGGCTTTTCTCCGAGCCGCGGCTGGCTCGTTTCGGGCCTATACGTGGGCCGCGCATGCGCACTCAGGCTCCCAAGCACACGCCTTCCTCGGCTCACCTGACCCACCCTTTAGAGGTCACAGCAGTTCCACAGGGTCCCTGGGCACCTGTCCGTGGACACAGGAGCCCTCCCTGTCACCTAAAGGACCACGCGATTTCCGCTGGGGAACACTCCCCAGAAGCACTCCCAGCCTCGCACAGACACTGTGCGCAGGATAGACTTGTGGACCAGGGGCCTGGGGGGGGGAATTTTCCAGGGAACTCGCTAAAGGCCAGGTGCCCTCTGTCGTCCTGGGAGTGCCCACGCCATCCCTTAACCCTGCAGGACACTATCATCCAGCAATAAGCAGCCCTCTGCCTCCACGGGGCTCAAAAACCTGGGCCCGTTGTGCGAGCACCTGGCGTTCGTGCAGGCAAACCAGCAGACTCCTCTGGCCCGAACCCACCACTGCGAAGATCCCACTTTTCTTCCATCCGTAAAGGGGTCCTCCTTGAGGAGTGGAGGAACACGGGGAAGCCCCCAGGAGATGGCTTTTCTCCGAGCCGCGGCTGGCTCCTTTCGGGCCTATACGTGGGCCGCGCGTGCGCACTCAGGCTCCCCACAACAGGCCTCCCTCGGGTCACGGGGCCCACCCTTGAGGTGTCTCCTGACCCACCCTTGAGGGGTCACGTGACCCACCCCCGGGGGGTCTCGTGACGCACCCCTGAGGGGTCACGTGACCCACCCCCGGGGGGTCTCGTGACCCACCCCTGAGGGGTCACGTGACCCACACCTGCGGGGTCACGTGACCCACCCCTGGGGGGTCTCGTGACGCACCCCTGAGGGGTCACGTGACCCACCCCTGGGGAGTCTCGTGACCCACCCTTGAGGGGTCACGTGACCCACCCCTGAGGGGTCACATGACCCACACCTGCGGGGTCACGTGACCCACCCCTGGGGGGTCTCGTGACGCACCCCTGAGGGGTCACATGACCCACCCTTGAGGGGTTTCGTGACCCACCCTTTTGGGGTCACGTGACCCACCCTTTTGGGGTCTCGTGACCCAGCCTTGGGAGGTCACTTGTCCCACCCTGGAGGGGTCAGGTGACCCGCCCTTGAGAGGTCACAGCAGTTTCACAGGGTCTCTGCTCACCTGTCCATGGAAACAGAAGCCCTCCCTGCCACTCAGAGGACCGCGCGATTTCCCCTAGGCCACACTGCCCAGCAGCACTCTCAGCCCCGCACAGACAGTGTGCTAAGGACAGACTTGGATACCGGGGCCCTGGGCGGGGGATTTTCCTTGGAACTCTCTAAGGGCCCGGTGCCCTGTGTCGCCCGGGAGTGCCCATGCCCTTCCTTGACCCCGCAGGACACTTGCATCCAGCAATAAGCAGCCGTCTGCCTCCACGGGGCTCAAACACCTGGGCCCGGTGTGCGGGCACCTGGCGTACGTGGAGGCAAACACCCAGACCCCTCTGGCCCGAACCCACCACTGCGAAGATCCCCCTTTTCTTCCATCCGTAAAGGGGCCCTCCCTGGGGAGTGGAGGAACATGGGGAGGCCCCCAGGAGATGGCTTTTCTCCGAGCCGCGGCTGGCTCGTTTCGGGCCTATACGTGGGCCGCGCATGCGCACTCAGGCTCCCAAGCACACGCCTTCCTCGGCTCACCTGACCCACCCTTTAGAGGTCACAGCAGTTCCACAGGGTCCCTGGGCACCTGTCCGTGGACACAGGAGCCCTCCCTGTCACCTAAAGGACCACGCGATTTCCGCTGGGGAACACTCCCCAGAAGCACTCCCAGCCTCGCACAGACACTGTGCGCAGGATAGACTTGTGGACCAGGGGCCTGGGGGGGGGAATTTTCCAGGGAACTCGCTAAAGGCCAGGTGCCCTCTGTCGCCCTGGGAGTGCCCACGCCATCCCTTAACCCTGCAGGACACTATCATCCAGCAATAAGCAGCCCTCTGCCTCCACGGGGCTCAAACACCTGGGCCCGTTGTGCGAGCACCTGGCGTTCGTGCAGGCAAACCCGCAGACCCCTCTGGCCCGAACCCACCACTGCGAAGATCCCACTTTTCTTCCATCCGTAAAGGGGTCCTCCTTGAGGAGTGGAGGAACACGGGGAAGCCCCCAGGAGATGGCTTTTCTCCTAGCCGCGGCTGGCTCCTTTCGGGCCTATACGTGGGCCGCGCGTGCGCACTCAGGCTCCCCACAACAGGCCTCCCTCGGGTCACGGGGCCCACCCTTGAGGTGTCTCCTGACCCACCCTTGAGGGGTCACGTGACCCACCCGCGGGGGGTCTCGTGACGCACCCCTGAGGGGTCACGTGACCCACCCCTGGGGAGTCTCGTGACCCACCCTTGAGGGGTCACGTGACCCACCCCTGAGGGGTCACATGACCCACACCTGCGGGGTCACGTGACCCACCCCTGGGGGGTCTCGTGACGCACCCCTGAGGGGTCACGTGACCCACCCCTGGGGGGTCACGTGAACCACACCTGCGGGGTCACGTGACCCACCCCTGGGGGGTCTCGTGACCCACCCTTGAGGGGTCACGTGACCCACCCCTGAGGGGTCTCGTGACCCACCCTGGGGGGTCTGGTGACGCACCCCTGAGGGGTCACGTGACCCACCCCTGAGCGGTCACGTGACCCACCCTTGAGGGTTTTCGTGACCCTCCCTTTTGGGGTCACGTGACCCACCCTTGCCGGGTCTCGTGACCCACCCTTGGGAGGTCACCTGTCCCACCCTGGAGGGGTCAGGTGACCCGCCCTTGAGAGGTCACAGCAGTTTCACAGGGTACCTGCGCACCTGTCCATGGAAACAGAAGCCCTCCCTGCCACTCAGAGGACCGCGCGATTTCCCCTAGGCCACACTGCCCAGCAGCACTCTCAGCCCCGCACAGACAGTGTGCTAAGGACAGACTTGGATACCGGGGCCCTGGGCGGGGGATTTTCCATGGAACTCTCTAAGGGCCCGGTGCCCTGTGTCGCCCGGGAGTGCCCATGCCCTTCCTTGACCCCGCAGGACACTTGCATCCAGCAATAAGCAGCCGTCTGCCTCCACGGGGCTCAAACACCTGGGCCCGGTGTGCGGGCACCTGGCGTACGTGGAGGCAAACCCCCAGACCCCTCTGGCCCGAACCCACCACTGCGAAGATCCCCCTTTTCTTCCATCCGTAAAGGGGCCCTCCCTGGGGAGTGGAGGAACATGGGGAGGCCCCCAGGAGATGGCTTTTCTCCGAGCCGCGGCTGGCTCGTTTCGGGCCTAAACGTGGGCCGCGCATGCGCACTCAGGCTCCCAAGCACACGCCTTCCTCGGCTCACCTGACCCATCCTTTAGAGGTCACAGCAGTTCCACAGGGTCCCTGGGCACCTGTCCGAGGACACAGGAGCCCTCCCTGTCACCTAAAGGACCACGCGATTTCCGCTGGGGAACACTCCCCAGAAGCACTCCCAGCCTCGCACAGACACTGTGCGCAGGATAGACTTGTGGACCAGGGGCCTGGGGGGGGGAATTTTCCAGGGAACTCTCTAAAGGCCAGGTGCCCTCTGTCGCCCTGGGAGTGCCCACGCCATCCCTTAACCCTGCAGGACACTATCATCCAGCAATAAGCAGCCCTCTGCCTCCACGGGGCTCAAACACCTGGGCCCGTTGTGCGAGCACCTGGCGTTCGTACAGGCAAACCCGCAGACCCCTCTGGCCCGAAACCACGATTGCGAAGATCCCACTTTTCTTCCATCCGTAAAGGGGTCCTCCTTGAGGAGTGGAGGAACACGGGGAGGACCCCAGGAGATGGCTTTTCTCCGAGCCGCGGCTGGCTCCTTTCGGGCCTATATGTGGGCCGCGCGTGCGCACTCAGGCTCCCCACAACAGGCCTCCCTCGGGTCACGGGGCCCACCCTTGAGGTGTCTCCTGACCCACCCTTGAGGGGTCAAGTGACACACCCCCGGGGGTTCTCGTGACGCACCCCTGAGGGGTCACGTGACCCACACCTGGGGGGTCTCGTGACCCACACTTGAGGGGTCACGTGACCCACCCCTGAGGGGTCACGTGACCCACAACTGCGGGGTCACGTGACCCACCCCTGGGGGGTCTCGTGACGCACCCCTGAGGGGTCACGTGACCCACCCTTGAGGGGTTTCGTGACCCACCCTTTTGGGGTCACGTGACCCACCCTTTCGGGTTCTCGTGACCCACCCTTGGGAGGTCACCTGTCCCACCCTGGAGGGGTCAGGTGACCCGCCCTTGAGAGGTCACAGCAGTTTCACAGGGTCCCTGCGCACCTGTCCATGGACACAGTAGCCCTCCCTGCCACTCAGAGGACCGCGCGATTTCCCCTAGGCCACACTGCCCAGCAGCACTCTCAGCCCCGCACAGACAGTGTGCTAAGGACAGACTTGGATACCGGGGCCCTGGGCGGGGGATTTTCCATGGAACTCTCTAAGGGCCCGGTGCCCTGTGTCGCCCGGGAGTGCCCATGCCCTTCCTTGACCCCGCAGGACACTTGCATCCAGCAATAAGCAGCCGTCTGCCTCCACGGGGCTCAAACACCTGGGCCCGGTGTGCGGGCACCTGGCGTACGTGGAGGCAAACCCCCAGACCCCTCTGGCCCGAACCCACCACTGCGAAGATCCCCCTTTTCTTCCATCCGTAAAGGGGCCCTCCCTGGGGAGTGGAGGAACATGGGGAGGCCCCCAGGAGATGGCTTTTCTCCGAGCCGCGGCTGGCTCGTTTCGGGCCTATACGTGGGCCGCGCATGCGCACTCAGGCTCCCAAGCACACGCCTTCCTCGGCTCACCTGACCCATCCTTTAGAGGTCACAGCAGTTCCACAGGGTCCCTGGGCACCTGTCCGAGGACACAGGAGCCCTCCCTGTCACCTAAAGGACCACGCGATTTCCGCTGGGGAACACTCCCCAGAAGCACTCCCAGCCTCGCACAGACACTGTGCGCAGGATAGACTTGTGGACCAGGGGCCTGGGGGGGGGAATTTTCCAGGGAACTCTCTAAAGGCCAGGTGCCCTCTGTCGCCCTGGGAGTGCCCACGCCATCCCTTAACCCTGCAGGACACTATCATCCAGCAATAAGCAGCCCTCTGCCTCCACGGGGCTCAAACACCTGGGCCCGTTGTGCGAGCACCTGGCGTTCGTGCAGGCAAACCCGCAGACCCCTCTGGCCCGAACCCACCACTGCGAAGATCCCACTTTTCTTCCATCCGTAAAGGGGTCCTCCTTGAGGAGTGGAGGAACACGGGGAAGCCCCCAGGAGATGGCTTTTCTCCGAGCCGCGGCTGGCTCCCTTCGAGCCTATACGTGGGCCGCGCGTGCGCACTCAGGCTCCCCACAACAGGCCTCCCTCGGGTCACGGGGCCCACCCTTGAGGTGTCTCCTGACCCACCCTTGAGGGGTCACGTGACCCACCCCCGGGGGGTCTCGTGACGCACCCCTGAGGGGTCACGTGACCCACCCCCGGGGGGTCTCGTGACCCACCCCTGAGGGGTCACGTGACCCACACCTGCGGGGTCACGTGACCCACCCCTGGGGGGTCTCGTGACGCACCCCTGAGGGGTCACGTGACCCACCCCTGAGGGGTCACGTGACCCACACCTGCGGGGTCACGTGACCCACCCCTGGGGGGTCTCGTGACGCACCCCTGAGGGGTCACGTGACCCACCCCTGGGGGGTCTCGTGACGCACCCCTGAGGGGTCACGTGACCCACCCTTGAGGGGTTTCGTGACCCACCCTTTTGGGGTCACGTGACCCACCCTTTTGGGGTCTCGTGACCCAGCCTTGGGAGGTCACTTGTCCCACCCTGGAGGGGTCAGGTGACCCGCCCTTGAGAGGTCACAGCAGTTTCACAGGGTCTCTGCTCACCTGTCCATGGAAACAGAAGCCCTCCCTGCCACTCAGAGGACCGCGCGATTTCCCCTAGGCCACACTGCCCAGCAGCACTCTCAGCCCCGCACAGACAGTGTGCTAAGGACAGACTTGGATACCGGGGCCCTGGGCGGGGGATTTTCCTTGGAACTCTCTAAGGGCCCGGTGCCCTGTGTCGCCCGGGAGTGCCCATGCCCTTCCTTGACCCCGCAGGACACTTGCATCCAGCAATAAGCAGCCGTCTGCCTCCACGGGGCTCAAACACCTGGGCCCGGTGTGCGGGCACCTGGCGTACGTGGAGGCAAACCCCCAGACCCCTCTGGCCCGAACCCACCACTGCGAAGATCCCCCTTTTCTTCCATCCG
>NW_026527356.1:0-62181 GCF_022682495.2 Desmodus rotundus
CCACTGCGAAGATCCCCCTGTTCTTCCCATCCGTAAGGGGGTCGCCCCTTACGGATGGAAGAACAGGGGGGAGGCCCCCAGGAGATGGCATTTGTCAGAGCCGCAGCTGGCCGGTTTCGGGCCGAGACGCGGGACCCGGCAGGTAGAGGGCAGGCAGCCCCACCAGAAGCCTCCCTCGGGGCAACGGGCCCCACCCTGGACATCTCAGGCCTGCTTCACAGAGTCCCTGGGGTCCTGTCCGTGGAACTGGAAGCTCTCCCCGCCACCCAGAGGTCCGTTCCTTTGCCCGTGGACCACACTTGCCGGCGCGTCTCCCACCCCGGCAGAGGCAGAGTGCCAAGGGAGAACTAGGGACCCGGGGCCACGATGAGGGGGCGGGCCAGGGTTCCGCGCCTGGTGGGCAGGGGCCCGGGCGGTCCGGACCCACGCCCAGGGACCCCGTCTCCCGGGGGGACTCGGGCCTGAGGGCCTGCCTGGGGGGCTGAGAGTCTTTCTGGGCTCAAACGGCCCCACCCTGCCCCGAGGCGGCAAACGTGCACCGAGACGCTTCGACTCTCTAAAGTCTGGGCTGGACTTGGCGAGAAGGGACTGTGTCCGCTGGGACCCGGGTCCCACAGAGCTCGAAACCCCCTCCCCGTGAAGGCATCCGCGGCCTGTGGTCCTTGGTGTCCGCAAAAGGCATTCACCTGCGGAGAACCTGGGCCCAGGTGAGCGGGACCAGGCCCCACGGCAGGAGCCTAGGGAGGCCCCTGGAGCCACGGGGGCCAGGGCCGGGCATTTTCCCGGTTGCTCTCTCGGGTCCCGGGTGCCCTCTCTCGCCCGGGGAGTGCCCACGCCGTCCCTTGACCCCCGCAGGACGCCTGCATCCCGCCATAAGCGGCCCACCTCCTCCACGGAGCACGGACACAGGGGGCCGGGGTGCGAGCAACTGGCCTACGTGGCGGCAAACCCGCAGACCCCTCCGTCCCGTCCCCGCCACTGCGAAGATCCCCCTGTTCTTCCATCCGTAAAGGGGTCCCCCTTTACGGATGGAAGAACAGGGGGGAGGCGCCCAGGAGATGGCTTTTGTCCGAGCCGCGGCTGGGTGGTTTTCGGGCCAAGAGGCGGGGGCCGCGCAGGCGCAGGCAGGCCCCCCCCACCACAAGCATCCCTCCGGGCAACGTGCCCCCCCCCTTGAGATATCAGGCCAGGTCCACAGGGTCCCTGGGCTGGTGTCAGAGTTAACGGAAGCCCTCCCTGCCATCCAGAGGACCGTGCGTTTTCCCGGTGGACCACACTTCCCAGCAGCTCTCCCACCCCCGCAGAGGCAGAGTGCCAGGGAAGAACTAGGGACCTGGGGCCGGGAAGAGGGGCCGGCCACGGTTCCGCGCCAGGTGGAGCGGGTCCCGGCGGGCGGGTGGGCGGGACCCTCGTCCACGGACCGGTCCTCCCATGGGGAGTCTGGCCCGTGCCCCGCCTGGGAGGCTAAGAGCCTTGCTTCGCCTGCAACGCCCCCACCCTGCCACAAGGCGGCAGACTTGGACCCAGCCGCTTCAGCCCTCCAGTCTGTGCAGAACCACCCAAAAATGGAGTGTGACCGCTGCGACCTCAGTCCCCCAGAGCTCGAACCCCGACCTCTGTGAGGGAATCGGCGGCCTCCTGTCCTTGGCGTCCGCAAAAGGCATTCACCTGCGGTGAACCAGGGCCTCGGGAGAGCAGGGCCAGGCCCCATGGTAGGAGCCCGGGGGAGGCAACGGCAGCCTCTGCGGCCAGGCCTCGGGCTCTCGCCGGGGCTCTCTCGGGGCGCGGGCACCCTCTCTCGCCTAGAGAGTGCCCACCGCCGTCCCTTGACCCCAGCGAGACACCTGCTTCCCGTGACAAGAGGCCCCCTGCCTCCATGGAGCTTGGAACTCTGGGGCCGGGCTGCGGGTCACTGGGCTAAGTGGCTGGAAACGCGCAGACCCCTCCGTCCCGACCGCCCCACTGCGAAGATCCCCCTGTTCTTCCATCCGTAAGGGGGTCGCCCCTTACGGATGGAAGAACAGGGGGAGGCCCCCAGGAGATGGCATTTGTCAGAGCCGCAGCTGGCCGGTTTCGGGCCGAGACGCGGGACCCGGCAGGTAGAGGGCAGGCAGCCCCACCAGAAGCCTCCCTCGGGGCAACGGGCCCCACCCTGGACATCTCAGGCCTGCTTCACAGAGTCCCTGGGGTCCTGTCCGTGGAACTGGAAGCTCTCCCCGCCACCCAGAGGTCCGTTCCTTTGCCCGTGGACCACACTTGCCGGCGCGTCTCCCACCCCGGCAGAGGCAGAGTGCCAAGGGAGAACTAGGGACCCGGGGCCACGATGAGGGGCGGGCCAGGGTTCCGCGCCTGGTGGGCAGGGGCCCGGGCGGTCCGGACCCACGCCCAGGGACCCCCGTCTCCCGGGGGGACTCGGGCCTGAGGCCTGCCTGGGGGGCTGAGAGTCTTTCTGGGCTCAAACGGCCCCACCCTGCCCCGAGGCGGCAAACGTGCACCGAGACGCTTCGACTCTCTAAAGTCTGGGCTGGACTTGGCGAGAAGGGACTGTGTCCGCTGGGACCCGGGTCCCACAGAGCTCGAAACCCCCTCCCCGTGAAGGGCATCCGCGGCCTGTGGTCCTTGGTGTCCGCAAAAGGCATTCACCTGCGGAGAACCTGGGCCCAGGTGAGCGGGACCAGGCCCCACGGCAGGAGCCTAGGGAGGCCCCTGGAGCCACGGGGGCCAGGGCCGGGCATTTTCCCGGGTGCTCTCTCGGGTCCCGGGTGCCCTCTCTCGCCCGGGGAGTGCCCACGCCGTCC
Organism: Desmodus rotundus; assembly: GCF_022682495.2. NCBI lineage: Eukaryota > Metazoa > Chordata > Mammalia > Chiroptera > Phyllostomidae > Desmodus > Desmodus rotundus. The sequence continues at coordinate 2,799 of NW_026527356.1, forward strand.
CTTGACCCCCGCAGGACGCCTGCATCCCGCCATAAGCGGCCCACCTCCTCCACGGAGCACGGACACAGGGGGCCGGGGTGCGAGCAACTGGCCTACGTGGCGGCAAACCCGCAGACCCCTCCGTCCCGTCCCCGCCACTGCGAAGATCCCCCTGTTCTTCCATCCGTAAAGGGGTCCCCCTTTACGGATGAAGAACAGGGGGGAGGCGCCCAGGAGATGGCTTTTGTCCGAGCCGCGGCTGGGTGGTTTTCGGGCCAAGAGGCGGGGCCGCGCAGGCGCAGGCAGGCCCCCCCACCACAAGCATCCCTCCGGGCAACGTGCCCCCCCCCTTGAGATATCAGGCCAGGTCCACAGGGTCCCTGGGCTGGTGTCAGAGTTAACGGAAGCCCTCCCTGCCATCCAGAGGACCGTGCGTTTTCCCGTGGACCACACTTCCCAGCAGCTCTCCCACCCCCGCAGAGGCAGAGTGCCAGGGAAGAACTAGGGACCTGGGGCCGGGAAGAGGGGCCGGCCACGGTTCCGCGCCAGGTGGAGCGGGTCCCGGCGGGCGGGTGGGCGGGACCCTCGTCCACGGACCGGTCCTCCCATGGGGAGTCGGCCCGTGCCCCGCCTGGGAGGCTAAGAGCCTTGCTTCGCCTGCAACGCCCCCACCCTGCCACAAGGCGGCAGACTTGGACCCAGCCGCTTCAGCCCTCCAGTCTGTGCAGAACCACCCAAAAATGGAGTGTGACCGCTGCGACCTCAGTCCCCCAGAGCTCGAACCCCGACCTCTGTGAGGGAATCGGCGGCCTCCTGTCCTTGGCGTCCGCAAAAGGCATTCACCTGCGGTGAACCAGGGCCTCGGGAGAGCAGGGCCAGGCCCCATGGTAGGAGCCCGGGGGAGGCAACGGCAGCCTCTGCGGCCAGGCCTCGGGCTCTCGCCGGGGCTCTCTCGGGGCGCGGGCACCCTCTCTCGCCTAGAGAGTGCCCACGCCGTCCCTTGACCCCAGCGAGACACCTGCTTCCCGTGACAAGAGGCCCCCTGCCTCCATGGAGCTTGGAACTCTGGGGCCGGGCTGCGGGTCACTGGGCTAAGTGGCTGGAAACGCGCAGACCCCTCCGTCCCGACCAGCCCCACTGCGAAGATCCCCCTGTTCTTCCATCCGTAAGGGGGTCGCCCCTTACGGATGGAAGAACAGGGGGGAGGCCCCCAGGAGATGGCATTTGTCAGAGCCGCAGCTGGCCGGTTTCGGGCCGAGACGCGGGACCCGGCAGGTAGAGGGCAGGCAGCCCCACCAGAAGCCTCCCTCGGGGCAACGGGCCCCACCCTGGACATCTCAGGCCTGCTTCACAGAGTCCCTGGGGTCCTGTCCGTGGAACTGGAAGCTCTCCCCGCCACCCAGAGGTCCGTTCCTTTGCCCGTGGACCACACTTGCCGGCGCGTCTCCCACCCCGGCAGAGGCAGAGTGCCAAGGGAGAACTAGGGACCCGGGGCCACGATGAGGGGCGGGCCAGGGTTCCGCGCCTGGTGGGCAGGGGCCCGGGCGGTCCGGACCCACGCCCAGGGACCCCGTCTCCCGGGGGGACTCGGGCCTGAGGCCTGCCTGGGGGGCTGAGAGTCTTTCTGGGCTCAAACGGCCCCACCCTGCCCCGAGGCGGCAAACGTGCACCGAGACGCTTCGACTCTCTAAAGTCTGGGCTGGACTTGGCGAGAAGGGACTGTGTCCGCTGGGACCCGGGTCCCACAGAGCTCGAAACCCCCCCTCCCCGTGAAGGCATCCGCGGCCTGTGGTCCTTGGTGTCCGCAAAAGGCATTCACCTGCGGAGAACCTGGGCCCAGGTGAGCGGGACCAGGCCCCACGGCAGGAGCCTAGGGAGGCCCCTGGAGCCACGGGGGCCAGGGCCGGGCATTTTCCCGGGTGCTCTCTCGGGTCCCGGGTGCCCTCTCTCGCCCGGGGAGTGCCCACGCCGTCCCTTGACCCCCGCAGGACGCCTGCATCCCGCCATAAGCGGCCCACCTCCTCCACGGAGCACGGACACAGGGGGCCGGGGTGCGAGCAACTGGCCTACGTGGCGGCAAACCCGCAGACCCCTCCGTCCCGTCCCCGCCACTGCGAAGATCCCCCTGTTCTTCCATCCGTAAAGGGGTCCCCCTTTACGGATGGAAGAACAGGGGGGAGGCGCCCAGGAGATGGCTTTTGTCCGAGCCGCGGCTGGGTGGTTTTCGGGCCAAGAGGCGGGGCCGCGCAGGCGCAGGCAGGCCCCCCCACCACAAGCATCCCTCCGGGCAACGTGCCCCCCCCCTTGAGATATCAGGCCAGGTCCACAGGGTCCCTGGGCTGGTGTCAGAGTTAACGGAAGCCCTCCCTGCCATCCAGAGGACCGTGCGTTTTCCCGTGGACCACACTTCCCAGCAGCACTCTCCCACCCCCGCAGAGGCAGAGTGCCAGGGAAGAACTAGGGACCTGGGGCCGGGAAGAGGGGCCGGCCACGGTTCCGCGCCAGGTGGAGCGGGTCCCGGCGGGCGGGTGGGCGGGACCCTCGTCCACGGACCGGTCCTCCCGTGGGGAGTCTGGCCCGTGCCCCGCCTGGGAGGCTAAGAGCCTTGCTTCGCCTGCAACGCCCCCACCCTGCCACAAGGCGGCAGACTTGGACCCAGCCGCTTCAGCCCTCCAGTCTGTGCAGAACCACCCAAAAATGGAGTGTGACCGCTGCGACCTCAGTCCCCCAGAGCTCGAACCCCGACCTCTGTGAGGGAATCGGCGGCCTCCTGTCCTTGGCGTCCGCAAAAGGCATTCACCTGCGGTGAACCAGGGCCTCGGGAGAGCAGGGCCAGGCCCCATGGTAGGAGCCCGGGGGAGGCAACGGCAGCCTCTGCGGCCAGGCCTCGGGCTCTCGCCGGGGCTCTCTCGGGGCGCGGGCACCCTCTCTCGCCTAGAGAGTGCCCACGCCGTCCCTTGACCCCAGCGAGACACCTGCTTCCCGTGACAAGAGACCCCTGCCTCCATGGAGCTTGGAACTCTGGGGCCGGGCTGCGGGTCACTGGGCTAAGTGGCTGGAAACGCGCAGACCCCTCCGTCCCGACCCGCCCCACTGCGAAGATCCCCCTGTTCTTCCATCCGTAAGGGGGTCGCCCCTTACGGATGGAAGAACAGGGGGGAGGCCCCCAGGAGATGGCATTTGTCAGAGCCGCAGCTGGCCGGTTTCGGGCCGAGACGCGGGACCCGGCAGGTAGAGGGCAGGCAGCCCCACCAGAAGCCTCCCTCGGGGCAACGGGCCCCACCCTGGACATCTCAGGCCTGCTTCACAGAGTCCCTGGGGTCCTGTCCGTGGAACTGGAAGCTCTCCCCGCCACCCAGAGGTCCGTTCCTTTGCCCGTGGACCACACTTGCCGGCGCGTCTCCCACCCCGGCAGAGGCAGAGTGCCAAGGGAGAACTAGGGACCCGGGGCCACGATGAGGGGCGGGCCAGGGTTCCGCGCCTGGTGGGCAGGGGCCCGGGCGGTCCGGACCCACGCCCAGGGACCCCGTCTCCCGGGGGGACTCGGGCCTGAGGCCTGCCTGGGGGGCTGAGAGTCTTTCTGGGCTCAAACGGCCCCACCCTGCCCCGAGGCGGCAAACGTGCACCGAGACGCTTCGACTCTCTAAAGTCTGGGCTGGACTTGGCGAGAAGGGACTGTGTCCGCTGGGACCCCGGGTCCCACAGAGCTCGAAACCCCCTCCCCGTGAAGGCATCCGCGGCCTGTGGTCCTTGGTGTCCGCAAAGGCATTCACCTGCGGAGAACCTGGGCCCAGGTGAGCGGGACCAGGCCCCACGGCAGGAGCCTAGGGAGGCCCCTGGAGCCACGGGGGCCAGGGCCGGGCATTTTCCCGGGTGCTCTCTCGGGTCCCGGGTGCCCTCTCTCGCCCGGGGAGTGCCCACGCCGTCCCTTGACCCCCGCAGGACGCCTGCATCCCGCCATAAGCGGCCCACCTCCTCCACGGAGCACGGACACAGGGGCCGGGGTGCGAGCAACTGGCCTACGTGGCGGCAAACCCGCAGACCCCTCCGTCCCGTCCCCGCCACTGCGAAGATCCCCCTGTTCTTCCATCCGTAAAGGGGTCCCCCTTTACGGATGGAAGAACAGGGGGGAGGCGCCCAGGAGATGGCTTTTGTCCGAGCCGCGGCTGGGTGGTTTTCGGGCCAAGAGGCGGGGCCGCGCAGGCGCCAGGCAGGCCCCCCCACCACAAGCATCCCTCCGGGCAACGTGCCCCCCCCCTTGAGATATCAGGCCAGGTCCACAGGGTCCCTGGGCTGGTGTCAGAGTTAACGGAAGCCCTCCCTGCCATCCAGAGGACCGTGCGTTTTCCCGTGGCTGGTGTCAGAGTTAACGGAAGCCCTCCCTGCCATCCAGAGGACCGTGCGTTTTCCCGTGGACCACACTTCCCAGCAGCTCTCCCACCCCCGCAGAGGCAGAGTGCCAGGGAAGAACTAGGGACCTGGGGCCGGGAAGAGGGGCCGGCCACGGTTCCGCGCCAGGTGGAGCGGGTCCCGGCGGGCGGGTGGGCGGGACCCTCGTCCACGGACCGGTCCTCCCGTGGGGAGTCTGGCCCGTGCCCCGCCTGGGAGGCTAAGAGCCTTGCTTCGCCTGCAACGCCCCCACCCTGCCACAAGGCGGCAGACTTGGACCCAGCCGCTTCAGCCCTCCAGTCTGTGCAGAACCACCCAAAAATGGAGTGTGACCGCTGCGACCTCAGTCCCCCAGAGCTCGAACCCCGACCTCTGTGAGGGAATCGGCGGCCTCCTGTCCTTGGCGTCCGCAAAAGGCATTCACCTGCGGTGAACCAGGGCCTCGGGAGAGCAGGGCCAGGCCCCATGGTAGGAGCCCGGGGGAGGCAACGGCAGCCTCTGCGGCCAGGCCTCGGGCTCTCGCCGGGGCTCTCTCGGGGCGCGGGCACCCTCTCTCGCCTAGAGAGTGCCCACGCCGTCCCTTGACCCCAGCGAGACACCTGCTTCCCGTGACAAGAGGCCCCCTGCCTCCATGGAGCTTGGAACTCTGGGGCCGGGCTGCGGGTCACTGGGCTAAGTGGCTGGAAACGCGCAGACCCCTCCGACCCGACCGCCCCACTGCGAAGATCCCCCTGTTCTTCCATGGGTAAGGGGGTCGCCCCTTACGGAGGGAAGCACAAGGGGGAGGCCCCCAGGAGATGGCATTTGTCAGAGCCGCAGCTGGCCGGTTTCGGGCCGAGACGCGGGACCCGGCAGGTAGAGGGCAGGCAGCCCCACCAGAAGCCTCCCTCGGGGCAACGGGCCCCACCCTGGACATCTCAGGCCTGCTTCACAGAGTCCCTGGGGTCCTGTCCGTGGAACTGGAAGCTCTCCCCGCCACCCAGAGGTCCGTTCCTTTGCCCGTGGACCACACTTGCCGGCGCGTCTCCCACCCCGGCAGAGGCAGAGTGCCAAGGGAGAACTAGGGACCCGGGGCCACGATGAGGGGCGGGCCAGGGTTCCGCGCCTGGTGGGCAGGGGCCCGGGCGGTCCGGACCCACGCCCAGGGACCCCGTCTCCCGGGGGGACTCGGGCCTGAGGCCTGCCTGGGGGGCTGAGAGTCTTTCTGGGCTCAAACGGCCCCACCCTGCCCCGAGGCGGCAAACGTGCACCGAGACGCTTCGACTCTCTAAAGTCTGGGCTGGACTTGGCGAGAAGGGACTGTGTCCGCTGGGACCCGGGTCCCACAGAGCTCGAAACCCCCTCCCCGTGAAGGCATCCGCGGCCTGTGGTCCTTGGTGTCCGCAAAAGGCATTCACCTGCGGAGAACCTGGGCCCAGGTGAGCGGGACCAGGCCCCACGGCAGGAGCCTAGGGAGGCCCCTGGAGCCACGGGGGCCAGGGCCGGGCATTTTCCCGGGTGCTCTCTCGGGTCCCGGGTGCCCTCTCTCGCCCGGGGAGTGCCCACGCCGTCCCTTGACCCCCGCAGGACGCCTGCATCCCGCCATAAGCGGCCCACCTCCTCCACGGAGCACGGACACAGGGGGCCGGGGTGCGAGCAACTGGCCTACGTGGCGGCAAACCCGCAGACCCCTCCGTCCCGTCCCCGCCACTGCGAAGATCCCCCTGTTCTTCCATCCGTAAAGGGGTCCCCCTTTACGGATGGAAGAACAGGGGGGGAGGCGCCCAGGAGATGGCTTTTGTCCGAGCCGCGGCTGGGTGGTTTTCGGGCCAAGAGGCGGGGCCCGCGCAGGCGCAGGCAGGCCCCCCCACCACAAGCATCCCTCCGGGCAACGTGCCCCCCCCCCTTGAGATATCAGGCCAGGTCCACAGGGTCCCTGGGCTGGTGTCAGAGTTAACGGAAGCCCTCCCTGCCATCCAGAGGACCGTGCGTTTTCCCGTGGACCACACTTCCCAGCAGCTCTCCCACCCCCGCAGAGGCAGAGTGCCAGGGAAGAACTAGGGACCTGGGGCCGGGAAGAGGGGCCGGCCACGGTTCCGCGCCAGGTGGAGCGGGTCCCGGCGGGCGGGTGGGCGGGACCCTCGTCCACGGACCGGTCCTCCCGTGGGGAGTCTGGCCCGTGCCCCGCCTGGGAGGCTAAGAGCCTTGCTTCGCCTGCAACGCCCCCACCCTGCCACAAGGCGGCAGACTTGGACCCAGCCGCTTCAGCCCTCCAGTCTGTGCAGAACCACCCAAAAATGGAGTGTGACCGCTGCGACCTCAGTCCCCCAGAGCTCGAACCCCGACCTCTGTGAGGGAATCGGCGGCCTCCTGTCCTTGGCGTCCGCAAAAGGCATTCACCTGCGGTGAACCAGGGCCTCGGGAGAGCAGGGCCAGGCCCCATGGTAGGAGCCCGGGGGAGGCAACGGCAGCCTCTGCGGCCAGGCCTCGGGCTCTCGCCGGGGCTCTCTCGGGGCGCGGGCACCCTCTCTCGCCTAGAGAGTGCCCACGCCGTCCCTTGACCCCAGCGAGACACCTGCTTCCCGTGACAAGAGGCCCCCTGCCTCCATGGAGCTTGGAACTCTGGGGCCGGGCTGCGGGTCACTGGGCTAAGTGGCTGGAAACGCGCAGACCCCTCCGACCCGACCGCCCCACTGCGAAGATCCCCCTGTTCTTCCATGGGTAAGGGGGTCGCCCCTTACGGAGGGAAGCACAAGGGGGAGGCCCCCAGGAGATGGCATTTGTCAGAGCCGCAGCTGGCCGGTTTCGGGCCGAGACGCGGGACCCGGCAGGTAGAGGGCAGGCAGCCCCACCAGAAGCCTCCCTCGGGGCAACGGGCCCCACCCTGGACATCTCAGGCCTGCTTCACAGAGTCCCTGGGGTCCTGTCCGTGGAACTGGAAGCTCTCCCCGCCACCCAGAGGTCCGTTCCTTTGCCCGTGGACCACACTTGCCGGCGCGTCTCCCACCCCCGGCAGAGGCAGAGTGCCAAGGGAGAACTAGGGACCCGGGGCCACGATGAGGGGCGGGCCAGGGTTCCGCGCCTGGTGGGCAGGGGCCCGGGCGGTCCGGACCCACGCCCAGGGACCCCGTCTCCCGGGGGGACTCGGGCCTGAGGCCTGCCTGGGGGGCTGAGAGTCTTTCTGGGCTCAAACGGCCCCACCCTGCCCCGAGGCGGCAAACGTGCACCGAGACGCTTCGACTCTCTAAAGTCTGGGCTGGACTTGGCGAGAAGGGACTGTGTCCGCTGGGACCCCGGGTCCCACAGAGCTCGAAACCCCCTCCCCGTGAAGGCATCCGCGGCCTGTGGTCCTTGGTGTCCGCAAAAGGCATTCACCTGCGGAGAACCTGGGCCCAGGTGAGCGGGACCAGGCCCCACGGCAGGAGCCTAGGGAGGCCCCTGGAGCCACGGGGGCCAGGGCCGGGCATTTTTCCCGGGTGCTCTCTCGGGTCCCGGGTGCCCTCTCTCGCCCGGGGAGTGCCCACGCCGTCCCTTGACCCCCGCAGGACGCCTGCATCCCGCCATAAGCGGCCCACCTCCTCCACGGAGCACGGACACAGGGGGCCGGGGTGCGAGCAACTGGCCTACGTGGCGGCAAACCCGCAGACCCCTCCGTCCCGTCCCCGCCACTGCGAAGATCCCCCTGTTCTTCCATCCGTAAAGGGGTCCCCCTTTACGGATGGAAGAACAGGGGGGAGGCGCCCAGGAGATGGCTTTTGTCCGAGCCGCGGCTGGGTGGTTTTCGGGCCAAGAGGCGGGGCCCGCGCAGGCGCAGGCAGGCCCCCCCACCACAAGCATCCCTCCGGGCAACGTGCCCCCCCCCTTGAGATATCAGGCCAGGTCCACAGGGTCCCTGGGCTGGTGTCAGAGTTAACGGAAGCCCTCCCTGCCATCCAGAGGACCGTGCGTTTTCCCGTGGACCACACTTCCCAGCAGCTCTCCCACCCCCGCAGAGGCAGAGTGCCAGGGAAGAACTAGGGACCTGGGGCCGGGAAGAGGGGCCGGCCACGGTTCCGCGCCAGGTGGAGCGGGGTCCCGGCGGGCGGGTGGGCGGGACCCTCGTCCACGGACCGGTCCTCCCGTGGGGAGTCTGGCCCGTGCCCCGCCTGGGAGGCTAAGAGCCTTGCTTCGCCTGCAACGCCCCCACCCTGCCACAAGGCGGCAGACTTGGACCCAGCCGCTTCAGCCCTCCAGTCTGTGCAGAACCACCCAAAAATGGAGTGTGACCGCTGCGACCTCAGTCCCCCAGAGCTCGAACCCCGACCTCTGTGAGGGAATCGGCGGCCTCCTGTCCTTGGCGTCCGCAAAAGGCATTCACCTGCGGTGAACCAGGGCCTCGGGAGAGCAGGGCCAGGCCCATGGTAGGAGCCCGGGGGAGGCAACGGCAGCCTCTGCGGCCAGGCCTCGGGCTCTCGCCGGGGCTCTCTCGGGGCGCGGGCACCCTCTCTCGCCTAGAGAGTGCCCACGCCGTCCCTTGACCCCAGCGAGACACCTGCTTCCCGTGACAAGAGGCCCCCTGCCTCCATGGAGCTTGGAACTCTGGGGCCGGGCTGCGGGTCACTGGGCTAAGTGGCTGGAAACGCGCAGACCCCTCCGTCCCGACCGCCCCACTGCGAAGATCCCCCTGTTCTTCCATCCGTAAGGGGGTCGCCCCTTACGGATGGAAGAACAGGGGGGAGGCCCCCAGGAGATGGCATTTGTCAGAGCCGCAGCTGGCCGGTTTCGGGCCGAGACGCGGGACCCGGCAGGTAGAGGGCAGGCAGCCCCACCAGAAGCCTCCCTCGGGGCAACGGGCCCCACCCTGGACATCTCAGGCCTGCTTCACAGAGTCCCTGGGGTCCTGTCCGTGGAACTGGAAGCTCTCCCCGCCACCCAGAGGTCCGTTCCTTTGCCCGTGGACCACACTTGCCGGCGCGTCTCCCACCCCGGCAGAGGCAGAGTGCCAAGGGAGAACTAGGGACCCGGGGCCACGATGAGGGGCGGGCCAGGGTTCCGCGCCTGGTGGGCAGGGGCCCGGGCGGTCCGGACCCACGCCCAGGGACCCCGTCTCCCGGGGGGACTCGGGCCTGAGGCCTGCCTGGGGGGCTGAGAGTCTTTCTGGGCTCAAACGGCCCCACCCTGCCCCGAGGCGGCAAACGTGCACCGAGACGCTTCGACTCTCTAAAGTCTGGGCTGGACTTGGCGAGAAGGGACTGTGTCCGCTGGGACCCGGGTCCCACAGAGCTCGAAACCCCCTCCCCGTGAAGGCATCCGCGGCCTGTGGTCCTTGGTGTCCGCAAAAGGCATTCACCTGCGGAGAACCTGGGCCCAGGTGAGCGGGACCAGGCCCCACGGCAGGAGCCTAGGGAGGCCCCTGGAGCCACGGGGGCCAGGGCCGGGCATTTTCCCGGGTGCTCTCTCGGGTCCCGGGTGCCCTCTCTCGCCCGGGGAGTGCCCACGCCGTCCCTTGACCCCCGCAGGACGCCTGCATCCCGCCATAAGCGGCCCACCTCCTCCACGGAGCACGGACACAGGGGGCCGGGGTGCGAGCAACTGGCCTACGTGGCGGCAAACCCGCAGACCCCTCCGTCCCGTCCCCGCCACTGCGAAGATCCCCCTGTTCTTCCATCCGTAAAGGGGTCCCCCTTTACGGATGGAAGAACAGGGGGGAGGCGCCCAGGAGATGGCTTTTGTCCGAGCCGCGGCTGGGTGGTTTTCGGGCCAAGAGGCGGGGCCGCGCAGGCGCAGGCAGGCCCCCCCACCACAAGCATCCCTCCGGGCAACGTGCCCCCCCCTTGAGATATCAGGCCAGGTCCACAGGGTCCCTGGGCTGGTGTCAGAGTTAACGGAAGCCCTCCCTGCCATCCAGAGGACCGTGCGTTTTCCCGTGGACCACACTTCCCAGCAGCTCTCCCACCCCCGCAGAGGCAGAGTGCCAGGGAAGAACTAGGGACCTGGGGCCGGGAAGAGGGGCCGGCCACGGTTCCGCGCCAGGTGGAGCGGGTCCCGGCGGGCGGGTGGGCGGGACCCTCGTCCACGGACCGGTCCTCCCGTGGGGAGTCTGGCCCGTGCCCCGCCTGGGAGGCTAAGAGCCTTGCTTCGCCTGCAACGCCCCCACCCTGCCACAAGGCGGCAGACTTGGACCCAGCCGCTTCAGCCCTCCAGTCTGTGCAGAACCACCCAAAAATGGAGTGTGACCGCTGCGACCTCAGTCCCCCAGAGCTCGAACCCCGACCTCTGTGAGGGAATCGGCGGCCTCCTGTCCTTGGCGTCCGCAAAAGGCATTCACCTGCGGTGAACCAGGGCCTCGGGAGAGCAGGGCCAGGCCCCATGGTAGGAGCCCGGGGGAGGCAACGGCAGCCTCTGCGGCCAGGCCTCGGGCTCTCGCCGGGGCTCTCTCGGGGCGCGGGCACCCTCTCTCGCCTAGAGAGTGCCCACGCCGTCCCTTGACCCCAGCGAGACACCTGCTTCCCGTGACAAGAGGCCCCCTGCCTCCATGGAGCTTGGAACTCTGGGGCCGGGCTGCGGGTCACTGGGCTAAGTGGCTGGAAACGCGCAGACCCCTCCGTCCCGACCGCCCCACTGCGAAGATCCCCCTGTTCTTCCATCCGTAAGGGGGTCGCCCCTTACGGATGGAAGAACAGGGGGGAGGCCCCCAGGAGATGGCATTTGTCAGAGCCGCAGCTGGCCGGTTTCGGGCCGAGACGCGGGACCCGGCAGGTAGAGGGCAGGCAGCCCCACCAGAAGCCTCCCTCGGGGCAACGGGCCCCACCCTGGACATCTCAGGCCTGCTTCACAGAGTCCCTGGGGTCCTGTCCGTGGAACTGGAAGCTCTCCCCGCCACCCAGAGGTCCGTTCCTTTGCCCGTGGACCACACTTGCCGGCGCGTCTCCCACCCCGGCAGAGGCAGAGTGCCAAGGGAGAACTAGGGACCCGGGGCCACGATGAGGGGCGGGCCAGGGTTCCGCGCCTGGTGGGCAGGGGCCCGGGCGGTCCGGACCCACGCCCAGGGACCCCGTCTCCCGGGGGGACTCGGGCCTGAGGCCTGCCTGGGGGGCTGAGAGTCTTTCTGGGCTCAAACGGCCCCACCCTGCCCCGAGGCGGCAAACGTGCACCGAGACGCTTCGACTCTCTAAAGTCTGGGCTGGACTTGGCGAGAAGGGACTGTGTCCGCTGGGACCCGGGTCCCACAGAGCTCGAAACCCCCTCCCCGTGAAGGCATCCGCGGCCTGTGGTCCTTGGTGTCCGCAAAAGGCATTCACCTGCGGAGAACCTGGGCCCAGGTGAGCGGGACCAGGCCCCACGGCAGGAGCCTAGGGAGGCCCCTGGAGCCACGGGGGCCAGGGCCGGGCATTTTCCCGGGTGCTCTCTCGGGTCCCGGGTGCCCTCTCTCGCCCGGGGAGTGCCCACGCCGTCCCTTGACCCCCGCAGGACGCCTGCATCCCGCCATAAGCGGCCCACCTCCTCCACGGAGCACGGACACAGGGGGCCGGGGTGCGAGCAACTGGCCTACGTGGCGGCAAACCCGCAGACCCCTCCGTCCCGTCCCCGCCACTGCGAAGATCCCCCTGTTCTTCCATCCGTAAAGGGGTCCCCCTTTACGGATGGAAGAACAGGGGGGAGGCGCCCAGGAGATGGCTTTTGTCCGAGCCGCGGCTGGGTGGTTTTCGGGCCAAGAGGCGGGGCCGCGCAGGCGCAGGCAGGCCCCCCCACCACAAGCATCCCTCCGGGCAACGTGCCCCCCCCCTTGAGATATCAGGCCAGGTCCACAGGGTCCCTGGGCTGGTGTCAGAGTTAACGGAAGCCCTCCCTGCCATCCAGAGGACCGTGCGTTTTCCCGTGGACCACACTTCCCAGCAGCTCTCCCACCCCCGCAGAGGCAGAGTGCCAGGGAAGAACTAGGGACCTGGGGCCGGGAAGAGGGGCCGGCCACGGTTCCGCGCCAGGTGGAGCGGGTCCCGGCGGGCGGGTGGGCGGGACCCTCGTCCACGGACCGGTCCTCCCGTGGGGAGTCTGGCCCGTGCCCCGCCTGGGAGGCTAAGAGCCTTGCTTCGCCTGCAACGCCCCCACCCTGCCACAAGGCGGCAGACTTGGACCCAGCCGCTTCAGCCCTCCAGTCTGTGCAGAACCACCCAAAAATGGAGTGTGACCGCTGCGACCTCAGTCCCCCAGAGCTCGAACCCCGACCTCTGTGAGGGAATCGGCGGCCTCCTGTCCTTGGCGTCCGCAAAAGGCATTCACCTGCGGTGAACCAGGGCCTCGGGAGAGCAGGGCCAGGCCCCATGGTAGGAGCCCGGGGGAGGCAACGGCAGCCTCTGCGGCCAGGCCTCGGGCTCTCGCCGGGGCTCTCTCGGGGCGCGGGCACCCTCTCTCGCCTAGAGAGTGCCCACGCCGTCCCTTGACCCCAGCGAGACACCTGCTTCCCGTGACAAGAGGCCCCCTGCCTCCATGGAGCTTGGAACTCTGGGGCCGGGCTGCGGGTCACTGGGCTAAGTGGCTGGAAACGCGCAGACCCCTCCGACCCGACCGCCCCACTGCGAAGATCCCCCTGTTCTTCCATGGGTAAGGGGGTCGCCCCTTACGGAGGGAAGCACAAGGGGGAGGCCCCCAGGAGATGGCATTTGTCAGAGCCGCAGCTGGCCGGTTTCGGGCCGAGACGCGGGACCCGGCAGGTAGAGGGCAGGCAGCCCCACCAGAAGCCTCCCTCGGGGCAACGGGCCCCACCCTGGACATCTCAGGCCTGCTTCACAGAGTCCCTGGGGTCCTGTCCGTGGAACTGGAAGCTCTCCCCGCCACCCAGAGGTCCGTTCCTTTGCCCGTGGACCACACTTGCCGGCGCGTCTCCCACCCCGGCAGAGGCAGAGTGCCAAGGGAGAACTAGGGACCCGGGGCCACGATGAGGGGCGGGCCAGGGTTCCGCGCCTGGTGGGCAGGGGCCCGGGCGGTCCGGACCCACGCCCAGGGACCCCGTCTCCCGGGGGGACTCGGGCCTGAGGCCTGCCTGGGGGGCTGAGAGTCTTTCTGGGCTCAAACGGCCCCACCCTGCCCCGAGGCGGCAAACGTGCACCGAGACGCTTCGACTCTCTAAAGTCTGGGCTGGACTTGGCGAGAAGGGACTGTGTCCGCTGGGACCCGGGTCCCACAGAGCTCGAAACCCCCTCCCCGTGAAGGCATCCGCGGCCTGTGGTCCTTGGTGTCCGCAAAAGGCATTCACCTGCGGAGAACCTGGGCCCAGGTGAGCGGGACCAGGCCCCACGGCAGGAGCCTAGGGAGGCCCCTGGAGCCACGGGGGCCAGGGCCGGGCATTTTCCCGGGTGCTCTCTCGGGTCCCGGGTGCCCTCTCTCGCCCGGGGAGTGCCCACGCCGTCCCTTGACCCCCGCAGGACGCCTGCATCCCGCCATAAGCGGCCCACCTCCTCCACGGAGCACGGACACAGGGGGCCGGGGTGCGAGCAACTGGCCTACGTGGCGGCAAACCCGCAGACCCCTCCGTCCCGTCCCCGCCACTGCGAAGATCCCCCTGTTCTTCCATCCGTAAAGGGGTCCCCCTTTACGGATGGAAGAACAGGGGGGAGGCGCCCAGGAGATGGCTTTTGTCCGAGCCGCGGCTGGGTGGTTTTCGGGCCAAGAGGCGGGGCCGCGCAGGCGCAGGCAGGCCCCCCCACCACAAGCATCCCTCCGGGCAACGTGCCCCCCCCCTTGAGATATCAGGCCAGGTCCACAGGGTCCCTGGGCTGGTGTCAGAGTTAACGGAAGCCCTCCCTGCCATCCAGAGGACCGTGCGTTTTCCCGTGGACCACACTTCCCAGCAGCTCTCCCACCCCCGCAGAGGCAGAGTGCCAGGGAAGAACTAGGGACCTGGGGCCGGGAAGAGGGGCCGGCCACGGTTCCGCGCCAGGTGGAGCGGGTCCCGGCGGGCGGGTGGGCGGGACCCTCGTCCACGGACCGGTCCTCCCGTGGGGAGTCTGGCCCGTGCCCCGCCTGGGAGGCTAAGAGCCTTGCTTCGCCTGCAACGCCCCCACCCTGCCACAAGGCGGCAGACTTGGACCCAGCCGCTTCAGCCCTCCAGTCTGTGCAGAACCACCCAAAAATGGAGTGTGACCGCTGCGACCTCAGTCCCCCAGAGCTCGAACCCCGACCTCTGTGAGGGAATCGGCGGCCTCCTGTCCTTGGCGTCCGCAAAAGGCATTCACCTGCGGTGAACCAGGGCCTCGGGAGAGCAGGGCCAGGCCCCATGGTAGGAGCCCGGGGGAGGCAACGGCAGCCTCTGCGGCCAGGCCTCGGGCTCTCGCCGGGGCTCTCTCGGGGCGCGGGCACCCTCTCTCGCCTAGAGAGTGCCCACGCCGTCCCTTGACCCCAGCGAGACACCTGCTTCCCGTGACAAGAGGCCCCCTGCCTCCATGGAGCTTGGAACTCTGGGGCCGGGCTGCGGGTCACTGGGCTAAGTGGCTGGAAACGCGCAGACCCCTCCGACCCGACCGCCCCACTGCGAAGATCCCCCTGTTCTTCCATGGGTAAGGGGGTCGCCCCTTACGGAGGGAAGCACAAGGGGGAGGCCCCCAGGAGATGGCATTTGTCAGAGCCGCAGCTGGCCGGTTTCGGGCCGAGACGCGGGACCCGGCAGGTAGAGGGCAGGCAGCCCCACCAGAAGCCTCCCTCGGGGCAACGGGCCCCACCCTGGACATCTCAGGCCTGCTTCACAGAGTCCCTGGGGTCCTGTCCGTGGAACTGGAAGCTCTCCCCGCCACCCAGAGGTCCGTTCCTTTGCCCGTGGACCACACTTGCCGGCGCGTCTCCCACCCCGGCAGAGGCAGAGTGCCAAGGGAGAACTAGGGACCCGGGGCCACGATGAGGGGCGGGCCAGGGTTCCGCGCCTGGTGGGCAGGGGCCCGGGCGGTCCGGACCCACGCCCAGGGACCCCGTCTCCCGGGGGGACTCGGGCCTGAGGCCTGCCTGGGGGGCTGAGAGTCTTTCTGGGCTCAAACGGCCCCACCCTGCCCCGAGGCGGCAAACGTGCACCGAGACGCTTCGACTCTCTAAAGTCTGGGCTGGACTTGGCGAGAAGGGACTGTGTCCGCTGGGACCCGGGTCCCACAGAGCTCGAAACCCCCTCCCCGTGAAGGCATCCGCGGCCTGTGGTCCTTGGTGTCCGCAAAAGGCATTCACCTGCGGAGAACCTGGGCCCAGGTGAGCGGGACCAGGCCCCACGGCAGGAGCCTAGGGAGGCCCCTGGAGCCACGGGGGCCAGGGCCGGGCATTTTCCCGGGTGCTCTCTCGGGTCCCGGGTGCCCTCTCTCGCCCGGGGAGTGCCCACGCCGTCCCTTGACCCCCGCAGGACGCCTGCATCCCGCCATAAGCGGCCCACCTCCTCCACGGAGCACGGACACAGGGGGCCGGGGTGCGAGCAACTGGCCTACGTGGCGGCAAACCCGCAGACCCCTCCGTCCCGTCCCCGCCACTGCGAAGATCCCCCTGTTCTTCCATCCGTAAAGGGGTCCCCCTTTACGGATGGAAGAACAGGGGGGAGGCGCCCAGGAGATGGCTTTTGTCCGAGCCGCGGCTGGGTGGTTTTCGGGCCAAGAGGCGGGGCCGCGCAGGCGCAGGCAGGCCCCCCCACCACAAGCATCCCTCCGGGCAACGTGCCCCCCCCCTTGAGATATCAGGCCAGGTCCACAGGGTCCCTGGGCTGGTGTCAGAGTTAACGGAAGCCCTCCCTGCCATCCAGAGGACCGTGCGTTTTCCCGTGGACCACACTTCCCAGCAGCTCTCCCACCCCCGCAGAGGCAGAGTGCCAGGGAAGAACTAGGGACCTGGGGCCGGGAAGAGGGGCCGGCCACGGTTCCGCGCCAGGTGGAGCGGGTCCCGGCGGGCGGGTGGGCGGGACCCTCGTCCACGGACCGGTCCTCCCGTGGGGAGTCTGGCCCGTGCCCCGCCTGGGAGGCTAAGAGCCTTGCTTCGCCTGCAACGCCCCCACCCTGCCACAAGGCGGCAGACTTGGACCCAGCCGCTTCAGCCCTCCAGTCTGTGCAGAACCACCCAAAAATGGAGTGTGACCGCTGCGACCTCAGTCCCCCAGAGCTCGAACCCCGACCTCTGTGAGGGAATCGGCGGCCTCCTGTCCTTGGCGTCCGCAAAAGGCATTCACCTGCGGTGAACCAGGGCCTCGGGAGAGCAGGGCCAGGCCCCATGGTAGGAGCCCGGGGGAGGCAACGGCAGCCTCTGCGGCCAGGCCTCGGGCTCTCGCCGGGGCTCTCTCGGGGCGCGGGCACCCTCTCTCGCCTAGAGAGTGCCCACGCCGTCCCTTGACCCCAGCGAGACACCTGCTTCCCGTGACAAGAGGCCCCCTGCCTCCATGGAGCTTGGAACTCTGGGGCCGGGCTGCGGGTCACTGGGCTAAGTGGCTGGAAACGCGCAGACCCCTCCGTCCCGACCGCCCCACTGCGAAGATCCCCCTGTTCTTCCATCCGTAAGGGGGTCGCCCCTTACGGATGGAAGAACAGGGGGGAGGCCCCCAGGAGATGGCATTTGTCAGAGCCGCAGCTGGCCGGTTTCGGGCCGAGACGCGGGACCCGGCAGGTAGAGGGCAGGCAGCCCCACCAGAAGCCTCCCTCGGGGCAACGGGCCCCACCCTGGACATCTCAGGCCTGCTTCACAGAGTCCCTGGGGTCCTGTCCGTGGAACTGGAAGCTCTCCCCGCCACCCAGAGGTCCGTTCCTTTGCCCGTGGACCACACTTGCCGGCGCGTCTCCCACCCCGGCAGAGGCAGAGTGCCAAGGGAGAACTAGGGACCCGGGGCCACGATGAGGGGCGGGCCAGGGTTCCGCGCCTGGTGGGCAGGGGCCCGGGCGGTCCGGACCCACGCCCAGGGACCCCGTCTCCCGGGGGGACTCGGGCCTGAGGCCTGCCTGGGGGGCTGAGAGTCTTTCTGGGCTCAAACGGCCCCACCCTGCCCCGAGGCGGCAAACGTGCACCGAGACGCTTCGACTCTCTAAAGTCTGGGCTGGACTTGGCGAGAAGGGACTGTGTCCGCTGGGACCCGGGTCCCACAGAGCTCGAAACCCCCTCCCCGTGAAGGCATCCGCGGCCTGTGGTCCTTGGTGTCCGCAAAAGGCATTCACCTGCGGAGAACCTGGGCCCAGGTGAGCGGGACCAGGCCCCACGGCAGGAGCCTAGGGAGGCCCCTGGAGCCACGGGGGCCAGGGCCGGGCATTTTCCCGGGTGCTCTCTCGGGTCCCGGGTGCCCTCTCTCGCCCGGGGAGTGCCCACGCCGTCCCTTGACCCCCGCAGGACGCCTGCATCCCGCCATAAGCGGCCCACCTCCTCCACGGAGCACGGACACAGGGGGCCGGGGTGCGAGCAACTGGCCTACGTGGCGGCAAACCCGCAGACCCCTCCGTCCCGTCCCCGCCACTGCGAAGATCCCCCTGTTCTTCCATCCGTAAAGGGGTCCCCCTTTACGGATGGAAGAACAGGGGGGAGGCGCCCAGGAGATGGCTTTTGTCCGAGCCGCGGCTGGGTGGTTTTCGGGCCAAGAGGCGGGGCCGCGCAGGCGCAGGCAGGCCCCCCCACCACAAGCATCCCTCCGGGCAACGTGCCCCCCCCCTTGAGATATCAGGCCAGGTCCACAGGGTCCCTGGGCTGGTGTCAGAGTTAACGGAAGCCCTCCCTGCCATCCAGAGGACCGTGCGTTTTCCCGTGGACCACACTTCCCAGCAGCTCTCCCACCCCCGCAGAGGCAGAGTGCCAGGGAAGAACTAGGGACCTGGGGCCGGGAAGAGGGGCCGGCCACGGTTCCGCGCCAGGTGGAGCGGGTCCCGGCGGGCGGGTGGGCGGGACCCTCGTCCACGGACCGGTCCTCCCGTGGGGAGTCTGGCCCGTGCCCCGCCTGGGAGGCTAAGAGCCTTGCTTCGCCTGCAACGCCCCCACCCTGCCACAAGGCGGCAGACTTGGACCCAGCCGCTTCAGCCCTCCAGTCTGTGCAGAACCACCCAAAAATGGAGTGTGACCGCTGCGACCTCAGTCCCCCAGAGCTCGAACCCCGACCTCTGTGAGGGAATCGGCGGCCTCCTGTCCTTGGCGTCCGCAAAAGGCATTCACCTGCGGTGAACCAGGGCCTCGGGAGAGCAGGGCCAGGCCCCATGGTAGGAGCCCGGGGGAGGCAACGGCAGCCTCTGCGGCCAGGCCTCGGGCTCTCGCCGGGGCTCTCTCGGGGCGCGGGCACCCTCTCTCGCCTAGAGAGTGCCCACGCCGTCCCTTGACCCCAGCGAGACACCTGCTTCCCGTGACAAGAGGCCCCCTGCCTCCATGGAGCTTGGAACTCTGGGGCCGGGCTGCGGGTCACTGGGCTAAGTGGCTGGAAACGCGCAGACCCCTCCGTCCCGACCGCCCCACTGCGAAGATCCCCCTGTTCTTCCATCCGTAAGGGGGTCGCCCCTTACGGATGGAAGAACAGGGGGGAGGCCCCCAGGAGATGGCATTTGTCAGAGCCGCAGCTGGCCGGTTTCGGGCCGAGACGCGGGACCCGGCAGGTAGAGGGCAGGCAGCCCCACCAGAAGCCTCCCTCGGGGCAACGGGCCCCACCCTGGACATCTCAGGCCTGCTTCACAGAGTCCCTGGGGTCCTGTCCGTGGAACTGGAAGCTCTCCCCGCCACCCAGAGGTCCGTTCCTTTGCCCGTGGACCACACTTGCCGGCGCGTCTCCCACCCCGGCAGAGGCAGAGTGCCAAGGGAGAACTAGGGACCCGGGGCCACGATGAGGGGCGGGCCAGGGTTCCGCGCCTGGTGGGCAGGGGCCCGGGCGGTCCGGACCCACGCCCAGGGACCCCGTCTCCCGGGGGGACTCGGGCCTGAGGCCTGCCTGGGGGGCTGAGAGTCTTTCTGGGCTCAAACGGCCCCACCCTGCCCCGAGGCGGCAAACGTGCACCGAGACGCTTCGACTCTCTAAAGTCTGGGCTGGACTTGGCGAGAAGGGACTGTGTCCGCTGGGACCCGGGTCCCACAGAGCTCGAAACCCCCTCCCCGTGAAGGCATCCGCGGCCTGTGGTCCTTGGTGTCCGCAAAAGGCATTCACCTGCGGAGAACCTGGGCCCAGGTGAGCGGGACCAGGCCCCACGGCAGGAGCCTAGGGAGGCCCCTGGAGCCACGGGGGCCAGGGCCGGGCATTTTCCCGGGTGCTCTCTCGGGTCCCGGGTGCCCTCTCTCGCCCGGGGAGTGCCCACGCCGTCCCTTGACCCCCGCAGGACGCCTGCATCCCGCCATAAGCGGCCCACCTCCTCCACGGAGCACGGACACAGGGGGCCGGGGTGCGAGCAACTGGCCTACGTGGCGGCAAACCCGCAGACCCCTCCGTCCCGTCCCCGCCACTGCGAAGATCCCCCTGTTCTTCCATCCGTAAAGGGGTCCCCCTTTACGGATGGAAGAACAGGGGGGAGGCGCCCAGGAGATGGCTTTTGTCCGAGCCGCGGCTGGGTGGTTTTCGGGCCAAGAGGCGGGGCCGCGCAGGCGCAGGCAGGCCCCCCCACCACAAGCATCCCTCCGGGCAACGTGCCCCCCCCCTTGAGATATCAGGCCAGGTCCACAGGGTCCCTGGGCTGGTGTCAGAGTTAACGGAAGCCCTCCCTGCCATCCAGAGGACCGTGCGTTTTCCCGTGGACCACACTTCCCAGCAGCTCTCCCACCCCCGCAGAGGCAGAGTGCCAGGGAAGAACTAGGGACCTGGGGCCGGGAAGAGGGGCCGGCCACGGTTCCGCGCCAGGTGGAGCGGGTCCCGGCGGGCGGGTGGGCGGGACCCTCGTCCACGGACCGGTCCTCCCGTGGGGAGTCTGGCCCGTGCCCCGCCTGGGAGGCTAAGAGCCTTGCTTCGCCTGCAACGCCCCCACCCTGCCACAAGGCGGCAGACTTGGACCCAGCCGCTTCAGCCCTCCAGTCTGTGCAGAACCACCCAAAAATGGAGTGTGACCGCTGCGACCTCAGTCCCCCAGAGCTCGAACCCCGACCTCTGTGAGGGAATCGGCGGCCTCCTGTCCTTGGCGTCCGCAAAAGGCATTCACCTGCGGTGAACCAGGGCCTCGGGAGAGCAGGGCCAGGCCCCATGGTAGGAGCCCGGGGGAGGCAACGGCAGCCTCTGCGGCCAGGCCTCGGGCTCTCGCCGGGGCTCTCTCGGGGCGCGGGCACCCTCTCTCGCCTAGAGAGTGCCCACGCCGTCCCTTGACCCCGGTGAGACACCTGCTTCCCGTGACAAGAGGCCCCCTGCCTCCATGGAGCTTGGAACTCTGGGGCCGGGCTGCGGGTCACTGGGCTAAGTGGCTGGAAACGCGCAGACCCCTCCGTCCCGACCGCCCCACTGCGAAGATCCCCCTGTTCTTCCATCCGTAAGGGGGTCGCCCCTTACGGATGGAAGAACAGGGGGGAGGCCCCCAGGAGATGGCATTTGTCAGAGCCGCAGCTGGCCGGTTTCGGGCCGAGACGCGGGACCCGGCAGGTAGAGGGCAGGCAGCCCCACCAGAAGCCTCCCTCGGGGCAACGGGCCCCACCCTGGACATCTCAGGCCTGCTTCACAGAGTCCCTGGGGTCCTGTCCGTGGAACTGGAAGCTCTCCCCGCCACCCAGAGGTCCGTTCCTTTGCCCGTGGACCACACTTGCCGGCGCGTCTCCCACCCCGGCAGAGGCAGAGTGCCAAGGGAGAACTAGGGACCCGGGGCCACGATGAGGGGCGGGCCAGGGTTCCGCGCCTGGTGGGCAGGGGCCCGGGCGGTCCGGACCCACGCCCAGGGACCCCGTCTCCCGGGGGGACTCGGGCCTGAGGCCTGCCTGGGGGGCTGAGAGTCTTTCTGGGCTCAAACGGCCCCACCCTGCCCCGAGGCGGCAAACGTGCACCGAGACGCTTCGACTCTCTAAAGTCTGGGCTGGACTTGGTGAGAAGGGACTGTGTCCGCTGGGACCCGGGTCCCACAGAGCTCGAAACCCCCTCCCCGTGAAGGCATCCGCGGCCTGTGGTCCTTGGTGTCCGCAAAAGGCATTCACCTGCGGAGAACCTGGGCCCAGGTGAGCGGGACCAGGCCCACGGCAGGAGCCTAGGGAGGCCCCTGGAGCCACGGGGGCCAGGGCCGGGCATTTTCCCGGGTGCTCTCTCGGGTCCCGGGTGCCCTCTCTCGCCCGGGGAGTGCCCACGCCGTCCCTTGACCCCCGCAGGACGCCTGCATCCCGCCATAAGCGGCCCACCTCCTCCACGGAGCACGGACACAGGGGGCCGGGGTGCGAGCAACTGGCCTACGTGGCGGCAAACCCGCAGACCCCTCCGTCCCGTCCCCGCCACTGCGAAGATCCCCCTGTTCTTCCATCCGTAAAGGGGTCCCCCTTTACGGATGGAAGAACAGGGGGGAGGCGCCCAGGAGATGGCTTTTGTCCGAGCCGCGGCTGGGTGGTTTTCGGGCCAAGAGGCGGGGCCGCGCAGGCGCAGGCAGGCCCCCCCACCACAAGCATCCCTCCGGGCAACGTGCCCCCCCCCTTGAGATATCAGGCCAGGTCCACAGGGTCCCTGGGCTGGTGTCAGAGTTAACGGAAGCCCTCCCTGCCATCCAGAGGACCGTGCGTTTTCCCGTGGACCACACTTCCCAGCAGCTCTCCCACCCCCGCAGAGGCAGAGTGCCAGGGAAGAACTAGGGACCTGGGGCCGGGAAGAGGGGCCGGCCACGGTTCCGCGCCAGGTGGAGCGGGTCCCGGCGGGCGGGTGGGCGGGACCCTCGTCCACGGACCGGTCCTCCCGTGGGGAGTCTGGCCCGTGCCCCGCCTGGGAGGCTAAGAGCCTTGCTTCGCCTGCAACGCCCCCACCCTGCCACAAGGCGGCAGACTTGGACCCAGCCGCTTCAGCCCTCCAGTCTGTGCAGAACCACCCAAAAATGGAGTGTGACCGCTGCGACCTCAGTCCCCCAGAGCTCGAACCCCGACCTCTGTGAGGGAATCGGCGGCCTCCTGTCCTTGGCGTCCGCAAAAGGCATTCACCTGCGGTGAACCAGGGCCTCGGGAGAGCAGGGCCAGGCCCCATGGTAGGAGCCCGGGGGAGGCAACGGCAGCCTCTGCGGCCAGGCCTCGGGCTCTCGCCGGGGCTCTCTCGGGGCGCGGGCACCCTCTCTCGCCTAGAGAGTGCCCACGCCGTCCCTTGACCCCGGCGAGACACCTGCTTCCCGTGACAAGAGGCCCCCTGCCTCCATGGAGCTTGGAACTCTGGGGCCGGGCTGCGGGTCACTGGGCTAAGTGGCTGGAAACGCGCAGACCCCTCCGTCCCGACCGCCCCACTGCGAAGATCCCCCTGTTCTTCCATCCGTAAGGGGGTCGCCCCTTACGGATGGAAGAACAGGGGGGAGGCCCCCAGGAGATGGCATTTGTCAGAGCCGCAGCTGGCCGGTTTCGGGCCGAGACGCGGGACCCGGCAGGTAGAGGGCAGGCAGCCCCACCAGAAGCCTCCCTCGGGGCAACGGGCCCCACCCTGGACATCTCAGGCCTGCTTCACAGAGTCCCTGGGGTCCTGTCCGTGGAACTGGAAGCTCTCCCCGCCACCCAGAGGTCCGTTCCTTTGCCCGTGGACCACACTTGCCGGCGCGTCTCCCACCCCGGCAGAGGCAGAGTGCCAAGGGAGAACTAGGGACCCGGGGCCACGATGAGGGGCGGGCCAGGGTTCCGCGCCTGGTGGGCAGGGGCCCGGGCGGTCCGGACCCACGCCCAGGGACCCCGTCTCCCGGGGGGACTCGGGCCTGAGGCCTGCCTGGGGGGCTGAGAGTCTTTCTGGGCTCAAACGGCCCCACCCTGCCCCGAGGCGGCAAACGTGCACCGAGACGCTTCGACTCTCTAAAGTCTGGGCTGGACTTGGCGAGAAGGGACTGTGTCCGCTGGGACCCGGGTCCCACAGAGCTCGAAACCCCCTCCCCGTGAAGGCATCCGCGGCCTGTGGTCCTTGGTGTCCGCAAAAGGCATTCACCTGCGGAGAACCTGGGCCCAGGTGAGCGGGACCAGGCCCCACGGCAGGAGCCTAGGGAGGCCCCTGGAGCCACGGGGGCCAGGGCCGGGCATTTTCCCGGGTGCTCTCTCGGGTCCCGGGTGCCCTCTCTCGCCCGGGGAGTGCCCACGCCGTCCCTTGACCCCCGCAGGACGCCTGCATCCCGCCATAAGCGGCCCACCTCCTCCACGGAGCACGGACACAGGGGGCCGGGGTGCGAGCAACTGGCCTACGTGGCGGCAAACCCGCAGACCCCTCCGTCCCGTCCCCGCCACTGCGAAGATCCCCCTGTTCTTCCATCCGTAAAGGGGTCCCCCTTTACGGATGGAAGAACAGGGGGGAGGCGCCCAGGAGATGGCTTTTGTCCGAGCCGCGGCTGGGTGGTTTTCGGGCCAAGAGGCGGGGCCGCGCAGGCGCAGGCAGGCCCCCCCACCACAAGCATCCCTCCGGGCAACGTGCCCCCCCCCTTGAGATATCAGGCCAGGTCCACAGGGTCCCTGGGCTGGTGTCAGAGTTAACGGAAGCCCTCCCTGCCATCCAGAGGACCGTGCGTTTTCCCGTGGACCACACTTCCCAGCAGCTCTCCCACCCCCGCAGAGGCAGAGTGCCAGGGAAGAACTAGGGACCTGGGGCCGGGAAGAGGGGCCGGCCACGGTTCCGCGCCAGGTGGAGCGGGTCCCGGCGGGCGGGTGGGCGGGACCCTCGTCCACGGACCGGTCCTCCCATGGGGAGTCTGGCCCGTGCCCCGCCTGGGAGGCTAAGAGCCTTGCTTCGCCTGCAACGCCCCCACCCTGCCACAAGGCGGCAGACTTGGACCCAGCCGCTTCAGCCCTCCAGTCTGTGCAGAACCACCCAAAAATGGAGTGTGACCGCTGCGACCTCAGTCCCCCAGAGCTCGAACCCCGACCTCTGTGAGGGAATCGGCGGCCTCCTGTCCTTGGCGTCCGCAAAAGGCATTCACCTGCGGTGAACCAGGGCCTCGGGAGAGCAGGGCCAGGCCCCATGGTAGGAGCCCGGGGGAGGCAACGGCAGCCTCTGCGGCCAGGCCTCGGGCTCTCGCCGGGGCTCTCTCGGGGCGCGGGCACCCTCTCTCGCCTAGAGAGTGCCCACGCCGTCCCTTGACCCCAGCGAGACACCTGCTTCCCGTGACAAGAGGCCCCCTGCCTCCATGGAGCTTGGAACTCTGGGGCCGGGCTGCGGGTCACTGGGCTAAGTGGCTGGAAACGCGCAGACCCCTCCGTCCCGACCGCCCCACTGCGAAGATCCCCCTGTTCTTCCATCCGTAAGGGGGTCGCCCCTTACGGATGGAAGAACAGGGGGGAGGCCCCCAGGAGATGGCATTTGTCAGAGCCGCAGCTGGCCGGTTTCGGGCCGAGACGCGGGACCCGGCAGGTAGAGGGCAGGCAGCCCCACCAGAAGCCTCCCTCGGGGCAACGGGCCCCACCCTGGACATCTCAGGCCTGCTTCACAGAGTCCCTGGGGTCCTGTCCGTGGAACTGGAAGCTCTCCCCGCCACCCAGAGGTCCGTTCCTTTGCCCGTGGACCACACTTGCCGGCGCGTCTCCCACCCCGGCAGAGGCAGAGTGCCAAGGGAGAACTAGGGACCCGGGGCCACGATGAGGGGCGGGCCAGGGTTCCGCGCCTGGTGGGCAGGGGCCCGGGCGGTCCGGACCCACGCCCAGGGACCCCGTCTCCCGGGGGGACTCGGGCCTGAGGCCTGCCTGGGGGGCTGAGAGTCTTTCTGGGCTCAAACGGCCCCACCCTGCCCCGAGGCGGCAAACGTGCACCGAGACGCTTCGACTCTCTAAAGTCTGGGCTGGACTTGGCGAGAAGGGACTGTGTCCGCTGGGACCCGGGTCCCACAGAGCTCGAAACCCCCTCCCCGTGAAGGCATCCGCGGCCTGTGGTCCTTGGTGTCCGCAAAAGGCATTCACCTGCGGAGAACCTGGGCCCAGGTGAGCGGGACCAGGCCCCACGGCAGGAGCCTAGGGAGGCCGCTGGAGCCACGGGGGCCAGGGCCGGGCATTTTCCCGGGTGCTCTCTCGGGTCCCGGGTGCCCTCTCTCGCCCGGGGAGTGCCCACGCCGTCCCTTGACCCCCGCAGGACGCCTGCATCCCGCCATAAGCGGCCCACCTCCTCCACGGAGCACGGACACAGGGGGCCTGGGTGCGAGCAACTGGCCTACGTGGCGGCAAACCCGCAGACCCCTCCGTCCCGTCCCCGCCACTGCGAAGATCCCCCTGTTCTTCCATCCGTAAAGGGGTCCCCCTTTACGGATGGAAGAACAGGGGGGAGGCGCCCAGGAGATGGCTTTTGTCCGAGCCGCGGCTGGGTGGTTTTCGGGCCAAGAGGCGGGGCCGCGCAGGCGCAGGCAGGCCCCCCCACCACAAGCATCCCTCCGGGCAACGTGCCCCCCCCCTTGAGATATCAGGCCAGGTCCACAGGGTCCCTGGGCTGGTGTCAGAGTTAACGGAAGCCCTCCCTGCCATCCAGAGGACCGTGCGTTTTCCCGTGGACCACACTTCCCAGCAGCTCTCCCACCCCCGCAGAGGCAGAGTGCCAGGGAAGAACTAGGGACCTGGGGCCGGGAAGAGGGGCCGGCCACGGTTCCGCGCCAGGTGGAGCGGGTCCCGGCGGGCGGGTGGGCGGGACCCTCGTCCACGGACCGGTCCTCCCGTGGGGAGTCTGGCCCGTGCCCCGCCTGGGAGGCTAAGAGCCTTGCTTCGCCTGCAACGCCCCCACCCTGCCACAAGGCGGCAGACTTGGACCCAGCCGCTTCAGCCCTCCAGTCTGTGCAGAACCACCCAAAAATGGAGTGTGACCGCTGCGACCTCAGTCCCCCAGAGCTCGAACCCCGACCTCTGTGAGGGAATCGGCGGCCTCCTGTCCTTGGCGTCCGCAAAAGGCATTCACCTGCGGTGAACCAGGGCCTCGGGAGAGCAGGGCCAGGCCCCATGGTAGGAGCCCGGGGGAGGCAACGGCAGCCTCTGCGGCCAGGCCTCGGGCTCTCGCCGGGGCTCTCTCGGGGCGCGGGCACCCTCTCTCGCCTAGAGAGTGCCCACGCCGTCCCTTGACCCCAGCGAGACACCTGCTTCCCGTGACAAGAGGCCCCCTGCCTCCATGGAGCTTGGAACTCTGGGGCCGGGCTGCGGGTCACTGGGCTAAGTGGCTGGAAACGCGCAGACCCCTCCGACCCGACCGCCCCACTGCGAAGATCCCCCTGTTCTTCCATGGGTAAGGGGGTCGCCCCTTACGGAGGGAAGCACAAGGGGGAGGCCCCCAGGAGATGGCATTTGTCAGAGCCGCAGCTGGCCGGTTTCGGGCCGAGACGCGGGACCCGGCAGGTAGAGGGCAGGCAGCCCCACCAGAAGCCTCCCTCGGGGCAACGGGCCCCACCCTGGACATCTCAGGCCTGCTTCACAGAGTCCCTGGGGTCCTGTCCGTGGAACTGGAAGCTCTCCCCGCCACCCAGAGGTCCGTTCCTTTGCCCGTGGACCACACTTGCCGGCGCGTCTCCCACCCCGGCAGAGGCAGAGTGCCAAGGGAGAACTAGGGACCCGGGGCCACGATGAGGGGCGGGCCAGGGTTCCGCGCCTGGTGGGCAGGGGCCCGGGCGGTCCGGACCCACGCCCAGGGACCCCGTCTCCCGGGGGGACTCGGGCCTGAGGCCTGCCTGGGGGGCTGAGAGTCTTTCTGGGCTCAAACGGCCCCACCCTGCCCCGAGGCGGCAAACGTGCACCGAGACGCTTCGACTCTCTAAAGTCTGGGCTGGACTTGGCGAGAAGGGACTGTGTCCGCTGGGACCCGGGTCCCACAGAGCTCGAAACCCCCTCCCCGTGAAGGCATCCGCGGCCTGTGGTCCTTGGTGTCCGCAAAAGGCATTCACCTGCGGAGAACCTGGGCCCAGGTGAGCGGGACCAGGCCCCACGGCAGGAGCCTAGGGAGGCCCCTGGAGCCACGGGGGCCAGGGCCGGGCATTTTCCCGGGTGCTCTCTCGGGTCCCGGGTGCCCTCTCTCGCCCGGGGAGTGCCCACGCCGTCCCTTGACCCCCGCAGGACGCCTGCATCCCGCCATAAGCGGCCCACCTCCTCCACGGAGCACGGACACAGGGGGCCGGGGTGCGAGCAACTGGCCTACGTGGCGGCAAACCCGCAGACCCCTCCGTCCCGTCCCCGCCACTGCGAAGATCCCCCTGTTCTTCCATCCGTAAAGGGGTCCCCCTTTACGGATGGAAGAACAGGGGGGAGGCGCCCAGGAGATGGCTTTTGTCCGAGCCGCGGCTGGGTGGTTTTCGGGCCAAGAGGCGGGGCCGCGCAGGCGCAGGCAGGCCCCCCCACCACAAGCATCCCTCCGGGCAACGTGCCCCCCCCCTTGAGATATCAGGCCAGGTCCACAGGGTCCCTGGGCTGGTGTCAGAGTTAACGGAAGCCCTCCCTGCCATCCAGAGGACCGTGCGTTTTCCCGTGGACCACACTTCCCAGCAGCTCTCCCACCCCCGCAGAGGCAGAGTGCCAGGGAAGAACTAGGGACCTGGGGCCGGGAAGAGGGGCCGGCCACGGTTCCGCGCCAGGTGGAGCGGGTCCCGGCGGGCGGGTGGGCGGGACCCTCGTCCACGGACCGGTCCTCCCGTGGGGAGTCTGCCCCGTGCCCCGCCTGGGAGGCTAAGAGCCTTGCTTCGCCTGCAACGCCCCCACCCTGCCACAAGGCGGCAGACTTGGACCCAGCCGCTTCAGCCCTCCAGTCTGTGCAGAACCACCCAAAAATGGAGTGTGACCGCTGCGACCTCAGTCCCCCAGAGCTCGAACCCCGACCTCTGTGAGGGAATCGGCGGCCTCCTGTCCTTGGCGTCCGCAAAAGGCATTCACCTGCGGTGAACCAGGGCCTCGGGAGAGCAGGGCCAGGCCCCATGGTAGGAGCCCGGGGGAGGCAACGGCAGCCTCTGCGGCCAGGCCTCGGGCTCTCGCCGGGGCTCTCTCGGGGCGCGGGCACCCTCTCTCGCCTAGAGAGTGCCCACGCCGTCCCTTGACCCCAGCGAGACACCTGCTTCCCGTGACAAGAGGCCCCCTGCCTCCATGGAGCTTGGAACTCTGGGGCCGGGCTGCGGGTCACTGGGCTAAGTGGCTGGAAACGCGCAGACCCCTCCGACCCGACCGCCCCACTGCGAAGATCCCCCTGTTCTTCCATGGGTAAGGGGGTCGCCCCTTACGGATGGAAGAACAGGGGGGAGGCCCCCAGGAGATGGCATTTGTCAGAGCCGCAGCTGGCCGGTTTCGGGCCGAGACGCGGGACCAGGCAGGTAGAGGGCAGGCAGCCCCACCAGAAGCCTCCCTCGGGGCAACGGGCCCCACCCTGGACATCTCAGGCCTGCTTCACAGAGTCCCTGGGGTCCTGTCCGTGGAACTGGAAGCTCTCCCCGCCACCCAGAGGTCCGTTCCTTTGCCCGTGGACCACACTTGCCGGCGCGTCTCCCACCCCGGCAGAGGCAGAGTGCCAAGGGAGAACTAGGGACCCGGGGCCACGATGAGGGGCGGGCCAGGGTTCCGCGCCTGGTGGGCAGGGGCCCGGGCGGTCCGGACCCACGCCCAGGGACCCCGTCTCCCGGGGGGACTCGGGCCTGAGGCCTGCCTGGGGGGCTGAGAGTCTTTCTGGGCTCAAACGGCCCCACCCTGCCCCGAGGCGGCAAACGTGCACCGAGACGCTTCGACTCTCTAAAGTCTGGGCTGGACTTGGCGAGAAGGGACTGTGTCCGCTGGGACCCGGGTCCCACAGAGCTCGAAACCCCCTCCTCGTGAAGGCATCCGCGGCCTGTGGTCCTTGGTGTCCGCAAAAGGCATTCACCTGCGGAGAACCTGGGCCCAGGTGAGCGGGACCAGGCCCCACGGCAGGAGCCTAGGGAGGCCCCTGGAGCCACGGGGGCCAGGGCCGGGCATTTTCCCGGGTGCTCTCTCGGGTCCCGGGTGCCCTCTCTCGCCCGGGGTGTGCCCACGCCGTCCCTTGACCCCCGCAGGACGCCTGCATCCCGCCATAAGCGGCCCACCTCCTCCACGGAGCACGGACACAGGGGGCCGGGGTGCGAGCAACTGGCCTACGTGGCGGCAAACCCGCAGACCCCTCCGTCCCGTCCCCGCCACTGCGAAGATCCCCCTGTTCTTCCATCCGTAAAGGGGTCCCCCTTTACGGATGGAAGAACAGGGGGGAGGCGCCCAGGAGATGGCTTTTGTCCGAGCCGCGGCTGGGTGGTTTTCGGGCCAAGAGGCGGGGCCGCGCAGGCGCAGGCAGGCCCCCCCACCACAAGCATCCCTCCGGGCAACGTGCCCCCCCCCTTGAGATATCAGGCCAGGTCCACAGGGTCCCTGGGCTGGTGTCAGAGTTAACGGAAGCCCTCCCTGCCATCCAGAGGACCGTGCGTTTTCCCGTGGACCACACTTCCCAGCAGCTCTCCCACCCCCGCAGAGGCAGAGTGCCAGGGAAGAACTAGGGACCTGGGGCCGGGAAGAGGGGCCGGCCACGGTTCCGCGCCAGGTGGAGCGGGTCCCGGCGGGCGGGTGGGCGGGACCCTCGTCCACGGACCGGTCCTCCCGTGGGGAGTCTGGCCCGTGCCCCGCCTGGGAGGCTAAGAGCCTTGCTTCGCCTGCAACGCCCCCACCCTGCCACAAGGCAGCAGACTTGGACCCAGCCGCTTCAGCCCTCCAGTCTGTGCAGAACCACCCAAAAATGGAGTGTGA
The DNA here is from genome assembly GCF_022682495.2 of Desmodus rotundus. NCBI lineage: Eukaryota > Metazoa > Chordata > Mammalia > Chiroptera > Phyllostomidae > Desmodus > Desmodus rotundus. The sequence continues at coordinate 32,880 of NW_026527356.1, forward strand.
CCGCTGCGACCTCAGTCCCCCAGAGCTCGAACCCCGACCTCTGTGAGGGAATCGGCGGCCTCCTGTCCTTGGCGTCCGCAAAAGGCATTCACCTGCGGTGAACCAGGGCCTCGGGAGAGCAGGGCCAGGCCCCATGGTAGGAGCCCGGGGGAGGCAACGGCAGCCTCTGCGGCCAGGCCTCGGGCTCTCGCCGGGGCTCTCTCGGGGCGCGGGCACCCTCTCTCGCCTAGAGAGTGCCCACGCCGTCCCTTGACCCCAGCGAGACACCTGCTTCCCGTGACAAGAGGCCCCCTGCCTCCATGGAGCTTGGAACTCTGGGGCGGGGAGCGGGACACTGGGCTAAGTGGCTGGAAACGCGCAGACCCCTCCGTCCCGACCGCCCCACTGCGAAGATCCCCCTGTTCTTCCATCCGTAAGGGGGTCGCCCCTTACGGATGGAAGAACAGGGGGGAGGCCCCCAGGAGATGGCATTTGTCAGAGCCGCAGCTGGCCGGTTTCGGGCCGAGACGCGGGACCCGGCAGGTAGAGGGCAGGCAGCCCCACCAGAAGCCTCCCTCGGGGCAACGGGCCCCACCCTGGACATCTCAGGCCTGCTTCACAGAGTCCCTGGGGTCCTGTCCGTGGAACTGGAAGCTCTCCCCGCCACCCAGAGGTCCGTTCCTTTGCCCGTGGACCACACTTGCCGGCGCGTCTCCCACCCCGGCAGAGGCAGAGTGCCAAGGGAGAACTAGGGACCCGGGGCCACGATGAGGGGCGGGCCAGGGTTCCGCGCCTGGTGGGCAGGGGCCCGGGCGGTCCGGACCCACGCCCAGGGACCCCGTCTCCCGGGGGGACTCGGGCCTGAGGCCTGCCTGGGGGGCTGAGAGTCTTTCTGGGCTCAAACGGCCCCACCCTGCCCCGAGGCGGCAAACGTGCACCGAGACGCTTCGACTCTCTAAAGTCTGGGCTGGACTTGGCGAGAAGGGACTGTGTCCGCTGGGACCCGGGTCCCACAGAGCTCGAAACCCCCTCCCCGTGAAGGCATCCGCGGCCTGTGGTCCTTGGTGTCCGCAAAAGGCATTCACCTGCGGAGAACCTGGGCCCAGGTGAGCGGGACCAGGCCCCACGGCAGGAGCCTAGGGAGGCCCCTGGAGCCACGGGGGCCAGGGCCGGGCATTTTCCCGGGTGCTCTCTCGGGTCCCGGGTGCCCTCTCTCGCCCGGGGAGTGCCCACGCCGTCCCTTGACCCCCGCAGGACGCCTGCATCCCGCCATAAGCGGCCCACCTCCTCCACGGAGCACGGACACAGGGGGCCGGGGTGCGAGCAACTGGCCTACGTGGCGGCAAACCCGCAGACCCCTCCGTCCCGTCCCCGCCACTGCGAAGATCCCCCTGTTCTTCCATCCGTAAAGGGGTCCCCCTTTACGGATGGAAGAACAGGGGGGAGGCGCCCAGGAGATGGCTTTTGTCCGAGCCGCGGCTGGGTGGTTTTCGGGCCAAGAGGCGGGGCCGCGCAGGCGCAGGCAGGCCCCCCCACCACAAGCATCCCTCCGGGCAACGTGCCCCCCCCCTTGAGATATCAGGCCAGGTCCACAGGGTCCCTGGGCTGGTGTCAGAGTTAACGGAAGCCCTCCCTGCCATCCAGAGGACCGTGCGTTTTCCCGTGGACCACACTTCCCAGCAGCTCTCCCACCCCCGCAGAGGCAGAGTGCCAGGGAAGAACTAGGGACCTGGGGCCGGGAAGAGGGGCCGGCCACGGTTCCGCGCCAGGTGGAGCGGGTCCCGGCGGGCGGGTGGGCGGGACCCTCGTCCACGGACCGGTCCTCCCGTGGGGAGTCTGGCCCGTGCCCCGCCTGGGAGGCTAAGAGCCTTGCTTCGCCTGCAACGCCCCCACCCTGCCACAAGGCGGCAGACTTGGACCCAGCCGCTTCAGCCCTCCAGTCTGTGCAGAACCACCCAAAAATGGAGTGTGACCGCTGCGACCTCAGTCCCCCAGAGCTCGAACCCCGACCTCTGTGAGGGAATCGGCGGCCTCCTGTCCTTGGCGTCCGCAAAAGGCATTCACCTGCGGTGAACCAGGGCCTCGGGAGAGCAGGGCCAGGCCCCATGGTAGGAGCCCGGGGGAGGCAACGGCAGCCTCTGCGGCCAGGCCTCGGGCTCTCGCCGGGGCTCTCTCGGGGCGCGGGCACCCTCTCTCGCCTAGAGAGTGCCCACGCCGTCCCTTGACCCCAGCGAGACACCTGCTTCCCGTGACAAGAGGCCCCCTGCCTCCATGGAGCTTGGAACTCTGGGGCCGGGCTGCGGGTCACTGGGCTAAGTGGCTGGAAACGCGCAGACCCCTCCGTCCCGACCGCCCCACTGCGAAGATCCCCCTGTTCTTCCATCCGTAAGGGGGTCGCCCCTTTCGGATGGAAGAACAGGGGGGAGGCCCCCAGGAGATGGCATTTGTCAGAGCCGCAGCTGGCCGGTTTCGGGCCGAGACGCGGGACCCGGCAGGTAGAGGGCAGGCAGCCCCACCAGAAGCCTCCCTCGGGGCAACGGGCCCCACCCTGGACATCTCAGGCCTGCTTCACAGAGTCCCTGGGGTCCTGTCCGTGGAACTGGAAGCTCTCCCCGCCACCCAGAGGTCCGTTCCTTTGCCCGTGGACCACACTTGCCGGCGCGTCTCCCACCCCGGCAGAGGCAGAGTGCCAAGGGAGAACTAGGGACCCGGGGCCACGATGAGGGGCGGGCCAGGGTTCCGCGCCTGGTGGGCAGGGGCCCGGGCGGTCCGGACCCACGCCCAGGGACCCCGTCTCCCGGGGGGACTCGGGCCTGAGGCCTGCCTGGGGGGCTGAGAGTCTTTCTGGGCTCAAACGGCCCCACCCTGCCCCGAGGCGGCAAACGTGCACCGAGACGCTTCGACTCTCTAAAGTCTGGGCTGGACTTGGCGAGAAGGGACTGTGTCCGCTGGGACCCGGGTCCCACAGAGCTCGAAACCCCCTCCCCGTGAAGGCATCCGCGGCCTGTGGTCCTTGGTGTCCGCAAAAGGCATTCACCTGCGGAGAACCTGGGCCCAGGTGAGCGGGACCAGGCCCCACGGCAGGAGCCTATGGAGGCCCCTGGAGCCACGGGGGCCAGGGCCGGGCATTTTCCCGGGTGCTCTCTCGGGTCCCGGGTGCCCTCTCTCGCCCGGGGAGTGCCCACGCCGTCCCTTGACCCCCGCAGGACGCCTGCATCCCGCCATAAGCGGCCCACCTCCTCCACGGAGCACGGACACAGGGGGCCGGGGTGCGAGCAACTGGCCTACGTGGCGGCAAACCCGCAGACCCCTCCGTCCCGTCCCCGCCACTGCGAAGATCCCCCTGTTCTTCCATCCGTAAAGGGGTCCCCCTTTACGGATGGAAGAACAGGGGGGAGGCGCCCAGGAGATGGCTTTTGTCCGAGCCGCGGCTGGGTGGTTTTCGGGCCAAGAGGCGGGGCCGCGCAGGCGCAGGCAGGCCCCCCCACCACAAGCATCCCTCCGGGCAACGTGCCCCCCCCCTTGAGATATCAGGCCAGGTCCACAGGGTCCCTGGGCTGGTGTCAGAGTTAACGGAAGCCCTCCCTGCCATCCAGAGGACCGTGCGTTTTCCCGTGGACCACACTTCCCAGCAGCTCTCCCACCCCCGCAGAGGCAGAGTGCCAGGGAAGAACTAGGGACCTGGGGCCGGGAAGAGGGGCCGGCCACGGTTCCGCGCCAGGTGGAGCGGGTCCCGGCGGGCGGGTGGGCGGGACCCTCGTCCACGGACCGGTCCTCCCGTGGGGAGTCTGGCCCATGCCCCGCCTGGGAGGCTAAGAGCCTTGCTTCGCCTGCAACGCCCCCACCCTGCCACAAGGCGGCAGACTTGGACCCAGCCGCTTCAGCCCTCCAGTCTGTGCAGAACCACCCAAAAATGGAGTGTGACCGCTGCGACCTCAGTCCCCCAGAGCTCGAACCCCGACCTCTGTGAGGGAATCGGCGGCCTCCTGTCCTTGGCGTCCGCAAAAGGCATTCACCTGCGGTGAACCAGGGCCTCGGGAGAGCAGGGCCAGGCCCCATGGTAGGAGCCCGGGGGAGGCAACGGCAGCCTCTGCGGCCAGGCCTCGGGCTCTCGCCGGGGCTCTCTCGGGGCGCGGGCACCCTCTCTCGCCTAGAGAGTGCCCACGCCGTCCCTTGACCCCAGCGAGACACCTGCTTCCCGTGACAAGAGACCCCTGCCTCCATGGAGCTTGGAACTCTGGGGCCGGGCTGCGGGTCACTGGGCTAAGTGGCTGGAAACGCAAAGACCCCTCCGTCCCGACCGCCCCACTGCGAAGATCCCCCTGTTCTTCCATCCGTAAGGGGGTCGCCCCTTACGGATGGAAGAACAGGGGGGAGGCCCCCAGGAGATGGCATTTGTCAGAGCCGCAGCTGGCCGGTTTCGGGCCGAGACGCGGGACCCGGCAGGTAGAGGGCAGGCAGCCCCACCAGAAGCCTCCCTCGGGGCAACGGGCCCCACCCTGGACATCTCAGGCCTGCTTCACAGAGTCCCTGGGGTCCTGTCCGTGGAACTGGAAGCTCTCCCCGCCACCCAGAGGTCCGTTCCTTTGCCCGTGGACCACACTTGCCGGCGCGTCTCCCACCCCGGCAGAGGCAGAGTGCCAAGGGAGAACTAGGGACCCGGGGCCACGATGAGGGGCGGGCCAGGGTTCCGCGCCTGGTGGGCAGGGGCCCGGGCGGTCCGGACCCACGCCCAGGGACCCCGTCTCCCGGGGGGACTTGGGCCTGAGGCCTGCCTGGGGGGCTGAGAGTCTTTCTGGGCTCAAACGGCCCCACCCTGCCCCGAGGCGGCAAACGTGCACCGAGACGCTTCGACTCTCTAAAGTCTGGGCTGGACTTGGCGAGAAGGGACTGTGTCCGCTGGGACCCGGGTCCCACAGAGCTCGAAACCCCCTCCCCGTGAAGGCATCCGCGGCCTGTGGTCCTTGGTGTCCGCAAAAGGCATTCACCTGCGGAGAACCTGGGCCCAGGTGAGCGGGACCAGGCCCCACGGCAGGAGCCTAGGGAGGCCCCTGGAGCCACGGGGGCCAGGGCCGGGCATTTTCCCGGGTGCTCTCTCGGGTCCCGGGTGCCCTCTCTCGCCCGGGGAGTGCCCACGCCGTCCCTTGACCCCCGCAGGACGCCTGCATCCCGCCATAAGCGGCCCACCTCCTCCACGGAGCACGGACACAGGGGGCCGGGGTGCGAGCAACTGGCCTACGTGGCGGCAAACCCGCAGACCCCTCCGTCCCGTCCCAGCCACTGCGAAGATCCCCCTGTTCTTCCATCCGTAAAGGGGTCCCCCTTTACGGATGGAAGAACAGGGGGGAGGCGCCCAGGAGATGGCTTTTGTCCGAGCCGCGGCTGGGTGGTTTTCGGGCCAAGAGGCGGGGCCGCGCAGGCGCAGGCAGGCCCCCCCACCACAAGCATCCCTCCGGGCAACGTGCCCCCCCCCTTGAGATATCAGGCCAGGTCCACAGGGTCCCTGGGCTGGTGTCAGAGTTAACGGAAGCCCTCCCTGCCATCCAGAGGACCGTGCGTTTTCCCGTGGACCACACTTCCCAGCAGCTCTCCCACCCCCGCAGAGGCAGAGTGCCAGGGAAGAACTAGGGACCTGGGGCCGGGAAGAGGGGCCGGCCACGGTTCCGCGCCAGGTGGAGCGGGTCCCGGCGGGCGGGTGGGCGGGACCCTCGTCCACGGACCGGTCCTCCCGTGGGGAGTCTGGCCCGTGCCCCGCCTGGGAGGCTAAGAGCCTTGCTTCGCCTGCAACGCCCCCACCCTGCCACAAGGCGGCAGACTTGGACCCAGCCGCTTCAGCCCTCCAGTCTGTGCAGAACCACCCAAAAATGGAGTGTGACCGCTGCGACCTCAGTCCCCCAGAGCTCGAACCCCGACCTCTGTGAGGGAATCGGCGGCCTCCTGTCCTTGGCGTCCGCAAAAGGCATTCACCTGCGGTGAACCAGGGCCTCGGGAGAGCAGGGCCAGGCCCCATGGTAGGAGCCCGGGGGAGGCAACGGCAGCCTCTGCGGCCAGGCCTCGGGCTCTCGCCGGGGCTCTCTCGGGGCGCGGGCACCCTCTCTCGCCTAGAGAGTGCCCACGCCGTCCCTTGACCCCAGCGAGACACCTGCTTCCCGTGACAAGAGGCCCCCTGCCTCCATGGAGCTTGGAACTCTGGGGCCGGGCTGCGGGTCACTGGGCTAAGTGGCTGGAAACGCGCAGACCCCTCCGACCCGACCGCCCCACTGCGAAGATCCCCCTGTTCTTCCATGGGTAAGGGGGTCGCCCCTTACGGAGGGAAGCACAAGGGGGAGGCCCCCAGGAGATGGCATTTGTCAGAGCCGCAGCTGGCCGGTTTCGGGCCGAGACGCGGGACCCGGCAGGTAGAGGGCAGGCAGCCCCACCAGAAGCCTCCCTCGGGGCAACGGGCCCCACCCTGGACATCTCAGGCCTGCTTCACAGAGTCCCTGGGGTCCTGTCCGTGGAACTGGAAGCTCTCCCCGCCACCCAGAGGTCCGTTCCTTTGCCCGTGGACCACACTTGCCGGCGCGTCTCCCACCCCGGCAGAGGCAGAGTGCCAAGGGAGAACTAGGGACCCGGGGCCACGATGAGGGGCGGGCCAGGGTTCCGCGCCTGGTGGGCAGGGGCCCGGGCGGTCCGGACCCACGCCCAGGGACCCCGTCTCCCGGGGGGACTCGGGCCTGAGGCCTGCCTGGGGGGCTGAGAGTCTTTCTGGGCTCAAACGGCCCCACCCTGCCCCGAGGCGGCAAACGTGCACCGAGACGCTTCGACTCTCTAAAGTCTGGGCTGGACTTGGCGAGAAGGGACTGTGTCCGCTGGGACCCGGGTCCCACAGAGCTCGAAACCCCCTCCCCGTGAAGGCATCCGCGGCCTGTGGTCCTTGGTGTCCGCAAAAGGCATTCACCTGCGGAGAACCTGGGCCCAGGTGAGCGGGACCAGGCCCCACGGCAGGAGCCTAGGGAGGCCCCTGGAGCCACGGGGGCCAGGGCCGGGCATTTTCCCGGGTGCTCTCTCGGGTCCCGGGTGCCCTCTCTCGCCCGGGGAGTGCCCACGCCGTCCCTTGACCCCCGCAGGACGCCTGAATCCCGCCATAAGCGGCCCACCTCCTCCACGGAGCACGGACACAGGGGGCCGGGGTGCGAGCAACTGGCCTACGTGGCGGCAAACCCGCAGACCCCTCCGTCCCGTCCCCGCCACTGCGAAGATCCCCCTGTTCTTCCATCCGTAAAGGGGTCCCCCTTTACGGATGGAAGAACAGGGGGGAGGCGCCCAGGAGATGGCTTTTGTCCGAGCCGCGGCTGGGTGGTTTTCGGGCCAAGAGGCGGGGCCGCGCAGGCGCAGGCAGGCCCCCCCACCACAAGCATCCCTCCGGGCAACGTGCCCCCCCCCTTGAGATATCAGGCCAGGTCCACAGGGTCCCTGGGCTGGTGTCAGAGTTAACGGAAGCCGTCCCTGCCATCCAGAGGACCGTGCGTTTTCCCGTGGACCACACTTCCCAGCAGCTCTCCCACCCCCGCAGAGGCAGAGTGCCAGGGAAGAACTAGGGACCTGGGGCCGGGAAGAGGGGCCGGCCACGGTTCCGCGCCAGGTGGAGCGGGTCCCGGCGGGCGGGTGGGCGGGACCCTCGTCCACGGACCGGTCCTCCCGTGGGGAGTCTGGCCCGTGCCCCGCCTGGGAGGCTAAGAGCCTTGCTTCGCCTGCAACGCCCCCACCCTGCCACAAGGCGGCAGACTTGGACCCAGCCGCTTCAGCCCTCCAGTCTGTGCAGAACCACCCAAAAATGGAGTGTGACCGCTGCGACCTCAGTCCCCCAGAGCTCGAACCCCGACCTCTGTGAGGGAATCGGCGGCCTCCTGTCCTTGGCGTCCGCAAAAGGCATTCACCTGCGGTGAACCAGGGCCTCGGGAGAGCAGGGCCAGGCCCCATGGTAGGAGCCCGGGGGAGGCAACGGCAGCCTCTGCGGCCAGGCCTCGGGCTCTCGCCGGGGCTCTCTCGGGGCGCGGGCACCCTCTCTCGCCTAGAGAGTGCCCACGCCGTCCCTTGACCCCAGCGAGACACCTGCTTCCCGTGACAAGAGGCCCCCTGCCTCCATGGAGCTTGGAACTCTGGGGCCGGGCTGCGGGTCACTGGGCTAAGTGGCTGGAAACGCGCAGACCCCTCCGACCCGACCGCCCCACTGCGAAGATCCCCCTGTTCTTCCATGGGTAAGGGGGTCGCCCCTTACGGATGGAAGAACAGGGGGGAGGCCCCCAGGAGATGGCATTTGTCAGAGCCGCAGCTGGCCGGTTTCGGGCCGAGACGCGGGACCAGGCAGGTAGAGGGCAGGCAGCCCCACCAGAAGCCTCCCTCGGGGCAACGGGCCCCACCCTTGACATCTCAGGCCTGCTTCACAGAGTCCCTGGGGTCCTGTCCGTGGAACTGGAAGCTCTCCCCGCCACCCAGAGGTCCGTTCCTTTGCCCGTGGACCACACTTGCCGGCGCGTCTCCCACCCCGGCAGAGGCAGAGTGCCAAGGGAGAACTAGGGACCCGGGGCCACGATGAGGGGCGGGCCAGGGTTCCGCGCCTGGTGGGCAGGGGCCCGGGCGGTCCGGACCCACGCCCAGGGACCCCGTCTCCCGGGGGGACTCGGGCCTGAGGCCTGCCTGGGGGGCTGAGAGTCTTTCTGGGCTCAAACGGCCCCACCCTGCCCCGAGGCGGCAAACGTGCACCGAGACGCTTCGACTCTCTAAAGTCTGGGCTGGACTTGGCGAGAAGGGACTGTGTCCGCTGGGACCCGGGTCCCACAGAGCTCGAAACCCCCTCCTCGTGAAGGCATCCGCGGCCTGTGGTCCTTGGTGTCCGCAAAAGGCATTCACCTGCGGAGAACCTGGGCCCAGGTGAGCGGGACCAGGCCCCACGGCAGGAGCCTAGGGAGGCCCCTGGAGCCACGGGGGCCAGGGCCGGGCATTTTCCCGGGTGCTCTCTCGGGTCCCGGGTGCCCTCTCTCGCCCGGGGAGTGCCCACGCCGTCCCTTGACCCCCGCAGGACGCCTGCATCCCGCCATAAGCGGCCCACCTCCTCCACGGAGCACGGACACAGGGGGCCGGGGTGCGAGCAACTGGCCTACGTGGCGGCAAACCCGCAGACCCCTCCGTCCCGTCCCCGCCACTGCGAAGATCCCCCTGTTCTTCCATCCGTAAAGGGGTCCCCCTTTACGGATGGAAGAACAGGGGGGAGGCACCCAGGAGATGGCTTTTGTCCGAGCCGCGGCTGGGTGGTTTTCGGGCCAAGAGGCGGGGCCGCGCAGGCGCAGGCAGGCCCCCCCACCACAAGCATCCCTCCGGGCAACGTGCCCCCCCCCTTGAGATATCAGGCCAGGTCCACAGGGTCCCTGGGCTGGTGTCAGAGTTAACGGAAGCCCTCCCTGCCATCCAGAGGACCGTGCGTTTTCCCGTGGACCACACTTCCCAGCAGCTCTCCCACCCCCGCAGAGGCAGAGTGCCAGGGAAGAACTAGGGACCTGGGGCCGGGAAGAGGGGCCGGCCACGGTTCCGCGCCAGGTGGAGCGGGTCCCGGCGGGCGGGTGGGCGGGACCCTCGTCCACGGACCGGTCCTCCCGTGGGGAGTCTGGCCCGTGCCCCGCCTGGGAGGCTAAGAGCCTTGCTTCGCCTGCAACGCCCCCACCCTGCCACAAGGCGGCAGACTTGGACCCAGCCGCTTCAGCCCTCCAGTCTGTGCAGAACCACCCAAAAATGGAGTGTGACCGCTGCGACCTCAGTCCCCCAGAGCTCGAACCCCGACCTCTGTGAGGGAATCGGCGGCCTCCTGTCCTTGGCGTCCGCAAAAGGCATTCACCTGCGGTGAACCAGGGCCTCGGGAGAGCAGGGCCAGGCCCCATGGTAGGAGCCCGGGGGAGGCAACGGCAGCCTCTGCGGCCAGGCCTCGGGCTCTCGCCGGGGCTCTCTCGGGGCGCGGGCACCCTCTCTCGCCTAGAGAGTGCCCACGCCGTCCCTTGACCCCAGCGAGACACCTGCTTCCCGTGACAAGAGGCCCCCTGCCTCCATGGAGCTTGGAACTCTGGGGCCGGGCTGCGGGTCACTGGGCTAAGTGGCTGGAAACGCGCAGACCCCTCCGACCCAACCGCCCCACTGCGAAGATCCCCCTGTTCTTCCATGGGTAAGGGGGTCGCCCCTTACGGATGGAAGAACAGGGGGGAGGCCCCCAGGAGATGGCATTTGTCAGAGCCGCAGCTGGCCGGTTTCGGGCCGAGACGCGGGACCAGGCAGGTAGAGGGCAGGCAGCCCCACCAGAAGCCTCCCTCGGGGCAACGGGCCCCACCCTGGACATCTCAGGCCTGCTTCACAGAGTCCCTGGGGTCCTGTCCGTGGAACTGGAAGCTCTCCCCGCCACCCAGAGGTCCGTTCCTTTGCCCGTGGACCACACTTGCCGGCGCGTCTCCCACCCCGGCAGAGGCAGAGTGCCAAGGGAGAACTAGGGACCCGGGGCCACGATGAGGGGCGGGCCAGGGTTCCGCGCCTGGTGGGCAGGGGCCCGGGCGGTCCGGACCCACGCCCAGGGACCCCGTCTCCCGGGGGGACTCGGGCCTGAGGCCTGCCTGGGGGGCTGAGAGTCTTTCTGGGCTCAAACGGCCCCACCCTGCCCCGAGGCGGCAAACGTGCACCGAGACGCTTCGACTCTCTAAAGTCTGGGCTGGACTTGGCGAGAAGGGACTGTGTCCGCTGGGACCCGGGTCCCACAGAGCTCGAAACCCCCTCCCCGTGAAGGCATCCGCGGCCTGTGGTCCTTGGTGTCCGCAAAAGGCATTCACCTGCGGAGAACCTGGGCCCAGGTGAGCGGGACCAGGCCCCACGGCAGGAGCCTAGGGAGGCCCCTGGAGCCACGGGGGCCAGGGCCGGGCATTTTCCCGGGTGCTCTCTCGGGTCCCGGGTGCCCTCTCTCGCCCGGGGAGTGCCCACGCCGTCCCTTGACCCCCGCAGGACGCCTGCATCCCGCCATAAGCGGCCCACCTCCTCCACGGAGCACGGACACAGGGGGCCGGGGTGCGAGCAACTGGCCTACGTGGCGGCAAACCCGCAGACCCCTCCGTCCCGTCCCCGCCACTGCGAAGATCCCCCTGTTCTTCCATCCGTAAAGGGGTCCCCCTTTACGGATGGAAGAACAGGGGGGAGGCGCCCAGGAGATGGCTTTTGTCCGAGCCGCGGCTGGGTGGTTTTCGGGCCAAGAGGCGGGGCCGCGCAGGCGCAGGCAGGCCCCCCCACCACAAGCATCCCTCCGGGCAACGTGCCCCCCCCCTTGAGATATCAGGCCAGGTCCACAGGGTCCCTGGGCTGGTGTCAGAGTTAACGGAAGCCCTCCCTGCCATCCAGAGGACCGTGCGTTTTCCCGTGGACCACACTTCCCAGCAGCTCTCCCACCCCCGCAGAGGCAGAGTGCCAGGGAAGAACTAGGGACCTGGGGCCGGGAAGAGGGGCCGGCCACGGTTCCGCGCCAGGTGGAGCGGGTCCCGGCGGGCGGGTGGGCGGGACCCTCGTCCACGGACCGGTCCTCCCGTGGGGAGTCTGGCCCGTGCCCCGCCTGGGAGGCTAAGAGCCTTGCTTCGCCTGCAACGCCCCCACCCTGCCACAAGGCGGCAGACTTGGACCCAGCCGCTTCAGCCCTCCAGTCTGTGCAGAACCACCCAAAAATGGAGTGTGACCGCTGCGACCTCAGTCCCCCAGAGCTCGAACCCCGACCTCTGTGAGGGAATCGGCGGCCTCCTGTCCTTGGCGTCCGCAAAAGGCATTCACCTGCGGTGAACCAGGGCCTCGGGAGAGCAGGGCCAGGCCCCATGGTAGGAGCCCGGGGGAGGCAACGGCAGCCTCTGCGGCCAGGCCTCGGGCTCTCGCCGGGGCTCTCTCGGGGCGCGGGCACCCTCTCTCGCCTAGAGAGTGCCCACGCCGTCCCTTGACCCCAGCGAGACACCTGCTTCCCGTGACAAGAGGCCCCCTGCCTCCATGGAGCTTGGAACTCTGGGGCCGGGCTGCGGGTCACTGGGCTAAGTGGCTGGAAACGCGCAGACCCCTCCGTCCCGACCGCCCCACTGCGAAGATCCCCCTGTTCTTCCATGGGTAAGGGGGTCGCCCCTTACGGATGGAAGAACAGGGGGGAGGCCCCCAGGAGATGGCATTTGTCAGAGCCGCAGCTGGCCGGTTTCGGGCCGAGACGCGGGACCCGGCAGGTAGAGGGCAGGCAGCCCCACCAGAAGCCTCCCTCGGGGCAACGGGCCCCACCCTGGACATCTCAGGCCTGCTTCACAGAGTCCCTGGGGTCCTGTCCGTGGAACTGGAAGCTCTCCCCGCCACCCAGAGGTCCGTTCCTTTGCCCGTGGACCACACTTGCCGGCGCGTCTCCCACCCCGGCAGAGGCAGAGTGCCAAGGGAGAACTAGGGACCCGGGGCCACGATGAGGGGCGGGCCAGGGTTCCGCGCCTGGTGGGCAGGGGCCCGGGCGGTCCGGACCCACGCCCAGGGACCCCGTCTCCCGGGGGGACTCGGGCCTGAGGCCTGCCTGGGGGGCTGAGAGTCTTTCTGGGCTCAAACGGCCCCACCCTGCCCCGAGGCGGCAAACGTGCACCGAGACGCTTCGACTCTCTAAAGTCTGGGCTGGACTTGGCGAGAAGGGACTGTGTCCGCTGGGACCCGGGTCCCACAGAGCTCGAAACCCCCTCCCCGTGAAGGCATCCGCGGCCTGTGGTCCTTGGTGTCCGCAAAAGGCATTCACCTGCGGAGAACCTGGGCCCAGGTGAGCGGGACCAGGCCCCACGGCAGGAGCCTAGGGAGGCCCCTGGAGCCACGGGGGCCAGGGCCGGGCATTTTCCCGGGTGCTCTCTCGGGTCCCGGGTGCCCTCTCTCGCCCGGGGAGTGCCCACGCCGTCCCTTGACCCCCGCAGGACGCCTGCATCCCGCCATAAGCGGCCCACCTCCTCCACGGAGCACGGACACAGGGGGCCGGGGTGCGAGCAACTGGCCTACGTGGCGGCAAACCCGCAGACCCCTCCGTCCCGTCCCCGCCACTGCGAAGATCCCCCTGTTCTTCCATCCGTAAAGGGGTCCCCCTTTACGGATGGAAGAACAGGGGGGAGGCGCCCAGGAGATGGCTTTTGTCCGAGCCGCGGCTGGGTGGTTTTCGGGCCAAGAGGCGGGGCCGCGCAGGCGCAGGCAGGCCCCCCCACCACAAGCATCCCTCCGGGCAACGTGCCCCCCCCCTTGAGATATCAGGCCAGGTCCACAGGGTCCCTGGGCTGGTGTCAGAGTTAACGGAAGCCCTCCCTGCCATCCAGAGGACCGTGCGTTTTCCCGTGGACCACACTTCCCAGCAGCTCTCCCACCCCCGCAGAGGCAGAGTGCCAGGGAAGAACTAGGGACCTGGGGCCGGGAAGAGGGGCCGGCCACGGTTCCGCGCCAGGTGGAGCGGGTCCCGGCGGGCGGGTGGGCGGGACCCTCGTCCACGGACCGGTCCTCCCGTGGGGAGTCTGGCCCGTGCCCCGCCTGGGAGGCTAAGAGCCTTGCTTCGCCTGCAACGCCCCCACCCTGCCACAAGGCGGCAGACTTGGACCCAGCCGCTTCAGCCCTCCAGTCTGTGCAGAACCACCCAAAAATGGAGTGTGACCGCTGCGACCTCAGTCCCCCAGAGCTCGAACCCCGACCTCTGTGAGGGAATCGGCGGCCTCCTGTCCTTGGCGTCCGCAAAAGGCATTCACCTGCGGTGAACCAGGGCCTCGGGAGAGCAGGGCCAGGCCCCATGGTAGGAGCCCGGGGGAGGCAACGGCAGCCTCTGCGGCCAGGCCTCGGGCTCTCGCCGGGGCTCTCTCGGGGCGCGGGCACCCTCTCTCGCCTAGAGAGTGCCCACGCCGTCCCTTGACCCCAGCGAGACACCTGCTTCCCGTGACAAGAGGCCCCCTGCCTCCATGGAGCTTGGAACTCTGGGGCCGGGCTGCGGGTCACTGGGCTAAGTGGCTGGAAACGCGCAGACCCCTCCGTCCCGACCGCCCCACTGCGAAGATCCCCCTGTTCTTCCATCCGTAAGGGGGTCGCCCCTTACGGATGGAAGAACAGGGGGGAGGCCCCCAGGAGATGGCATTTGTCAGAGCCGCAGCTGGCCGGTTTCGGGCCGAGACGCGGGACCCGGCAGGTAGAGGGCAGGCAGCCCCACCAGAAGCCTCCCTCGGGGCAACGGGCCCCACCCTGGACATCTCAGGCCTGCTTCACAGAGTCCCTGGGGTCCTGTCCGTGGAACTGGAAGCTCTCCCCGCCACCCAGAGGTCCGTTCCTTTGCCCGTGGACCACACTTGCCGGCGCGTCTCCCACCCCGGCAGAGGCAGAGTGCCAAGGGAGAACTAGGGACCCGGGGCCACGATGAGGGGCGGGCCAGGGTTCCGCGCCTGGTGGGCAGGGGCCCGGGCGGTCCGGACCCACGCCCAGGGACCCCGTCTCCCGGGGGGACTCGGGCCTGAGGCCTGCCTGGGGGGCTGAGAGTCTTTCTGGGCTCAAACGGCCCCACCCTGCCCCGAGGCGGCAAACGTGCACCGAGACGCTTCGACTCTCTAAAGTCTGGGCTGGACTTGGCGAGAAGGGACTGTGTCCGCTGGGACCCGGGTCCCACAGAGCTCGAAACCCCCTCCTCGTGAAGGCATCCGCGGCCTGTGGTCCTTGGTGTCCGCAAAAGGCATTCACCTGCGGAGAACCTGGGCCCAGGTGAGCGGGACCAGGCCCCACGGCAGGAGCCTAGGGAGGCCCCTGGAGCCACGGGGGCCAGGGCCGGGCATTTTCCCGGGTGCTCTCTCGGGTCCCGGGTGCCCTCTCTCGCCCGGGGAGTGCCCACGCCGTCCCTTGACCCCCGCAGGACGCCTGCATCCCGCCATAAGCGGCCCACCTCCTCCACGGAGCACGGACACAGGGGGCCGGGGTGCGAGCAACTGGCCTACGTGGCGGCAAACCCGCAGACCCCTCCGTCCCGTCCCCGCCACTGCGAAGATCCCCCTGTTCTTCCATCCGTAAAGGGGTCCCCCTTTACGGATGGAAGAACAGGGGGGAGGCGCCCAGGAGATGGCTTTTGTCCGAGCCGCGGCTGGGTGGTTTTCGGGCCAAGAGGCGGGGCCGCGCAGGCGCAGGCAGGCCCCCCCACCACAAGCATCCCTCCGGGCAACGTGCCCCCCCCCTTGAGATATCAGGCCAGGTCCACAGGGTCCCTGGGCTGGTGTCAGAGTTAACGGAAGCCCTCCCTGCCATCCAGAGGACCGTGCGTTTTCCCGTGGACCACACTTCCCAGCAGCTCTCCCACCCCCGCAGAGGCAGAGTGCCAGGGAAGAACTAGGGACCTGGGGCCGGGAAGAGGGGCCGGCCACGGTTCCGCGCCAGGTGGAGCGGGTCCCGGCGGGCGGGTGGGCGGGACCCTCGTCCACGGACCGGTCCTCCCGTGGGGAGTCTGGCCCGTGCCCCGCCTGGGAGGCTAAGAGCCTTGCTTCGCCTGCAACGCCCCCACCCTGCCACAAGGCGGCAGACTTGGACCCAGCCGCTTCAGCCCTCCAGTCTGTGCAGAACCACCCAAAAATGGAGTGTGACCGCTGCGACCTCAGTCCCCCAGAGCTCGAACCCCGACCTCTGTGAGGGAATCGGCGGCCTCCTGTCCTTGGCGTCCGCAAAAGGCATTCACCTGCGGTGAACCAGGGCCTCGGGAGAGCAGGGCCAGGCCCCATGGTAGGAGCCCGGGGGAGGCAACGGCAGCCTCTGCGGCCAGGCCTCGGGCTCTCGCCGGGGCTCTCTCGGGGCGCGGGCACCCTCTCTCGCCTAGAGAGTGCCCACGCCGTCCCTTGACCCCAGCGAGACACCTGCTTCCCGTGACAAGAGGCCCCCTGCCTCCATGGAGCTTGGAACTCTGGGGCCGGGCTGCGGGTCACTGGGCTAAGTGGCTGGAAACGCAAAGACCCCTCCGTCCCGACCGCCCCACTGCGAAGATCCCCCTGTTCTTCCATCCGTAAGGGGGTCGCCCCTTACGGATGGAAGAACAGGGGGGAGGCCCCCAGGAGATGGCATTTGTCAGAGCCGCAGCTGGCCGGTTTCGGGCCGAGACGCGGGACCCGGCAGGTAGAGGGCAGGCAGCCCCACCAGAAGCCTCCCTCGGGGCAACGGGCCCCACCCTGGACATCTCAGGCCTGCTTCACAGAGTCCCTGGGGTCCTGTCCGTGGAACTGGAAGCTCTCCCCGCCACCCAGAGGTCCGTTCCTTTGCCCGTGGACCACACTTGCCGGCGCGTCTCCCACCCCGGCAGAGGCAGAGTGCCAAGGGAGAACTAGGGACCCGGGGCCACGATGAGGGGCGGGCCAGGGTTCCGCGCCTGGTGGGCAGGGGCCCGGGCGGTCCGGACCCACGCCCAGGGACCCCGTCTCCCGGGGGGACTCGGGCCTGAGGCCTGCCTGGGGGGCTGAGAGTCTTTCTGGGCTCAAACGGCCCCACCCTGCCCCGAGGCGGCAAACGTGCACCGAGACGCTTCGACTCTCTAAAGTCTGGGCTGGACTTGGCGAGAAGGGACTGTGTCCGCTGGGACCCGGGTCCCACAGAGCTCGAAACCCCCTCCCCGTGAAGGCATCCGCGGCCTGTGGTCCTTGGTGTCCGCAAAAGGCATTCACCTGCGGAGAACCTGGGCCCAGGTGAGCGGGACCAGGCCCCACGGCAGGAGCCTAGGGAGGCCCCTGGAGCCACGGGGGCCAGGGCCGGGCATTTTCCCGGGTGCTCTCTCGGGTCCCGGGTGCCCTCTCTCGCCCGGGGAGTGCCCACGCCGTCCCTTGACCCCCGCAGGACGCCTGCATCCCGCCATAAGCGGCCCACCTCCTCCACGGAGCACGGACACAGGGGGCCGGGGTGCGAGCAACTGGCCTACGTGGCGGCAAACCCGCAGACCCCTCCGTCCCGTCCCCGCCACTGCGAAGATCCCCCTGTTCTTCCATCCGTAAAGGGGTCCCCCTTTACGGATGGAAGAACAGGGGGGAGGCGCCCAGGAGATGGCTTTTGTCCGAGCCGCGGCTGGGTGGTTTTCGGGCCAAGAGGCGGGGCCGCGCAGGCGCAGGCAGGCCCCCCCACCACAAGCATCCCTCCGGGCAACGTGCCCCCCCCCTTGAGATATCAGGCCAGGTCCACAGGGTCCCTGGGCTGGTGTCAGAGTTAACGGAAGCCCTCCCTGCCATCCAGAGGACCGTGCGTTTTCCCGTGGACCACACTTCCCAGCAGCTCTCCCACCCCCGCAGAGGCAGAGTGCCAGGGAAGAACTAGGGACCTGGGGCCGGGAAGAGGGGCCGGCCACGGTTCCGCGCCAGGTGGAGCGGGTCCCGGCGGGCGGGTGGGCGGGACCCTCGTCCACGGACCGGTCCTCCCGTGGGGAGTCTGGCCCGTGCCCCGCCTGGGAGGCTAAGAGCCTTGCTTCGCCTGCAACGCCCCCACCCTGCCACAAGGCGGCAGACTTGGACCCAGCCGCTTCAGCCCTCCAGTCTGTGCAGAACCACCCAAAAATGGAGTGTGACCGCTGCGACCTCAGTCCCCCAGAGCTCGAACCCCGACCTCTGTGAGGGAATCGGCGGCCTCCTGTCCTTGGCGTCCGCAAAAGGCATTCACCTGCGGTGAACCAGGGCCTCGGGAGAGCAGGGCCAGGCCCCATGGTAGGAGCCCGGGGGAGGCAACGGCAGCCTCTGCGGCCAGGCCTCGGGCTCTCGCCGGGGCTCTCTCGGGGCGCGGGCACCCTCTCTCGCCTAGAGAGTGCCCACGCCGTCCCTTGACCCCAGCGAGACACCTGCTTCCCGTGACAAGAGGCCCCCTGCCTCCATGGAGCTTGGAACTCTGGGGCCGGGCTGCGGGTCACTGGGCTAAGTGGCTGGAAACGCGCAGACCCCTCCGTCCCGACCGCCCCACTGCGAAGATCCCCCTGTTCTTCCATCCGTAAGGGGGTCGCCCCTTACGGATGGAAGAACAGGGGGGAGGCCCCCAGGAGATGGCATTTGTCAGAGCCGCAGCTGGCCGGTTTCGGGCCGAGACGCGGGACCCGGCAGGTAGAGGGCAGGCAGCCCCACCAGAAGCCTCCCTCGGGGCAACGGGCCCCACCCTGGACATCTCAGGCCTGCTTCACAGAGTCCCTGGGGTCCTGTCCGTGGAACTGGAAGCTCTCCCCGCCACCCAGAGGTCCGTTCCTTTGCCCGTGGACCACACTTGCCGGCGCGTCTCCCACCCCGGCAGAGGCAGAGTGCCAAGGGAGAACTAGGGACCCGGGGCCACGATGAGGGGCGGGCCAGGGTTCCGCGCCTGGTGGGCAGGGGCCCGGGCGGTCCGGACCCACGCCCAGGGACCCCGTCTCCCGGGGGGACTCGGGCCTGAGGCCTGCCTGGGGGGCTGAGAGTCTTTCTGGGCTCAAACGGCCCCACCCTGCCCCGAGGCGGCAAACGTGCACCGAGACGCTTCGACTCTCTAAAGTCTGGGCTGGACTTGGCGAGAAGGGACTGTGTCCGCTGGGACCCGGGTCCCACAGAGCTCGAAACCCCCTCCCCGTGAAGGCATCCGCGGCCTGTGGTCCTTGGTGTCCGCAAAAGGCATTCACCTGCGGAGAACCTGGGCCCAGGTGAGCGGGACCAGGCCCCACGGCAGGAGCCTAGGGAGGCCCCTGGAGCCACGGGGGCCAGGGCCGGGCATTTTCCCGGGTGCTCTCTCGGGTCCCGGGTGCCCTCTCTCGCCCGGGGAGTGCCCACGCCGTCCCTTGACCCCCGCAGGACGCCTGCATCCCGCCATAAGCGGCCCACCTCCTCCACGGAGCACGGACACAGGGGGCCGGGGTGCGAGCAACTGGCCTACGTGGCGGCAAACCCGCAGACCCCTCCGTCCCGTCCCCGCCACTGCGAAGATCCCCCTGTTCTTCCATCCGTAAAGGGGTCCCCCTTTACGGATGGAAGAACAGGGGGGAGGCGCCCAGGAGATGGCTTTTGTCCGAGCCGCGGCTGGGTGGTTTTCGGGCCAAGAGGCGGGGCCGCGCAGGCGCAGGCAGGCCCCCCCACCACAAGCATCCCTCCGGGCAACGTGCCCCCCCCCTTGAGATATCAGGCCAGGTCCACAGGGTCCCTGGGCTGGTGTCAGAGTTAACGGAAGCCCTCCCTGCCATCCAGAGGACCGTGCGTTTTCCCGTGGACCACACTTCCCAGCAGCTCTCCCACCCCCGCAGAGGCAGAGTGCCAGGGAAGAACTAGGGACCTGGGGCCGGGAAGAGGGGCCGGCCACGGTTCCGCGCCAGGTGGAGCGGGTCCCGGCGGGCGGGTGGGCGGGACCCTCGTCCACGGACCGGTCCTCCCGTGGGGAGTCTGGCCCGTGCCCCGCCTGGGAGGCTAAGAGCCTTGCTTCGCCTGCAACGCCCCCACCCTGCCACAAGGCGGCAGACTTGGACCCAGCCGCTTCAGCCCTCCAGTCTGTGCAGAACCACCCAAAAATGGAGTGTGACCGCTGCGACCTCAGTCCCCCAGAGCTCGAACCCCGACCTCTGTGAGGGAATCGGCGGCCTCCTGTCCTTGGCGTCCGCAAAAGGCATTCACCTGCGGTGAACCAGGGCCTCGGGAGAGCAGGGCCAGGCCCCATGGTAGGAGCCCGGGGGAGGCAACGGCAGCCTCTGCGGCCAGGCCTCGGGCTCTCGCCGGGGCTCTCTCGGGGCGCGGGCACCCTCTCTCGCCTAGAGAGTGCCCACGCCGTCCCTTGACCCCAGCGAGACACCTGCTTCCCGTGACAAGAGGCCCCCTGCCTCCATGGAGCTTGGAACTCTGGGGCCGGGCTGCGGGTCACTGGGCTAAGTGGCTGGAAACGCGCAGACCCCTCCGTCCCGACCGCCCCACTGCGAAGATCCCCCTGTTCTTCCATCCGTAAGGGGGTCGCCCCTTTCGGATGGAAGAACAGGGGGGAGGCCCCCAGGAGATGGCATTTGTCAGAGCCGCAGCTGGCCGGTTTCGGGCCGAGACGCGGGACCCGGCAGGTAGAGGGCAGGCAGCCCCACCAGAAGCCTCCCTCGGGGCAACGGGCCCCACCCTGGACATCTCAGGCCTGCTTCACAGAGTCCCTGGGGTCCTGTCCGTGGAACTGGAAGCTCTCCCCGCCACCCAGAGGTCCGTTCCTTTGCCCGTGGACCACACTTGCCGGCGCGTCTCCCACCCCGGCAGAGGCAGAGTGCCAAGGGAGAACTAGGGACCCGGGGCCACGATGAGGGGCGGGCCAGGGTTCCGCGCCTGGTGGGCAGGGGCCCGGGCGGTCCGGACCCACGCCCAGGGACCCCGTCTCCCGGGGGGACTCGGGCCTGAGGCCTGCCTGGGGGGCTGAGAGTCTTTCTGGGCTCAAACGGCCCCACCCTGCCCCGAGGCGGCAAACGTGCACCGAGACGCTTCGACTCTCTAAAGTCTGGGCTGGACTTGGCGAGAAGGGACTGTGTCCGCTGGGACCCGGGTCCCACAGAGCTCGAAACCCCCTCCCCGTGAAGGCATCCGCGGCCTGTGGTCCTTGGTGTCCGCAAAAGGCATTCACCTGCGGAGAACCTGGGCCCAGGTGAGCGGGACCAGGCCCCACGGCAGGAGCCTAGGGAGGCCCCTGGAGCCACGGGGGCCAGGGCCGGGCATTTTCCCGGGTGCTCTCTCGGGTCCCGGGTGCCCTCTCTCGCCCGGGGAGTGCCCACGCCGTCCCTTGACCCCCGCAGGACGCCTGCATCCCGCCATAAGCGGCCCACCTCCTCCACGGAGCACGGACACAGGGGGCCGGGGTGCGAGCAACTGGCCTACGTGGCGGCAAACCCGCAGACCCCTCCGTCCCGTCCCCGCCACTGCGAAGATCCCCCTGTTCTTCCATCCGTAAAGGGGTCCCCCTTTACGGATGGAAGAACAGGGGGGAGGCGCCCAGGAGATGGCTTTTGTCCGAGCCGCGGCTGGGTGGTTTTCGGGCCAAGAGGCGGGGCCGCGCAGGCGCAGGCAGGCCCCCCCACCACAAGCATCCCTCCGGGCAACGTGCCCCCCCCCTTGAGATATCAGGCCAGGTCCACAGGGTCCCTGGGCTGGTGTCAGAGTTAACGGAAGCCCTCCCTGCCATCCAGAGGACCGTGCGTTTTCCCGTGGACCACACTTCCCAGCAGCTCTCCCACCCCCGCAGAGGCAGAGTGCCAGGGAAGAACTAGGGACCTGGGGCCGGGAAGAGGGGCCGGCCACGGTTCCGCGCCAGGTGGAGCGGGTCCCGGCGGGCGGGGTGGGCGGGACCCTCGTCCACGGACCGGTCCTCCCGTGGGGAGTCTGGCCCGTGCCCCGCCTGGGAGGCTAAGAGCCTTGCTTCGCCTGCAACGCCCCCACCCTGCCACAAGGCGGCAGACTTGGACCCAGCCGCTTCAGCCCTCCAGTCTGTGCAGAACCACCCAAAAATGGAGTGTGACCGCTGCGACCTCAGTCCCCCAGAGCTCGAACCCCGACCTCTGTGAGGGAATCGGCGGCCTCCTGTCCTTGGCGTCCGCAAAAGGCATTCACCTGCGGTGAACCAGGGCCTCGGGAGAGCAGGGCCAGGCCCCATGGTAGGAGCCCGGGGGAGGCAACGGCAGCCTCTGCGGCCAGGCCTCGGGCTCTCGCCGGGGCTCTCTCGGGGCGCGGGCACCCTCTCTCGCCTAGAGAGTGCCCACGCCGTCCCTTGACCCCAGCGAGACACCTGCTTCCCGTGACAAGAGGCCCCCTGCCTCCATGGAGCTTGGAACTCTGGGGCCGGGCTGCGGGTTCACTGGCTAAGTGGCTGGAAACGCGCAGACCCCTCCGTCCCGACCGCCCCACTGCGAAGATCCCCCTGTTCTTCCATCCGTAAGGGGGGTCGCCCCCTTTCGGATGGAAGAACAGGGGGGAGGCCCCCCAGGAGATGGCATTTGTCAGAGCCGCAGCTGGCCGGTTTCGGGCCGAGACGCGGGACCCGGCAGGTAGAGGGCAGGCAGCCCCACCAGAAGCCTCCCTCGGGGCAACGGGCCCCACCTCTGGACATCTCAGGCCTGCTTCACAGAGTCCCTGGGGTCCTGTCCGTGGAACTGGAAGCTCTCCCCGCCACCCAGAGGTCCGTTCCTTTGCCCGTGGACCACACTTGCCGGGCGCGTCTCCCACCCCGGCAGAGGCAGAGTGCCAAGGGAGAACTAGGGACCCGGTGGGCCACGATGAGGGGCGGGCCAGGGTTCCGCGCCTGGTGGGCAGGGGCCCGGGCGGTCCGGACCCACGCCCAGGGACCCCGTCTCCCGGGGGGACTCGGGCCTGAGGCCTGCCTGGGGGGCTGAGAGTCTTTCTGGGCTCAAACGGCCCCACCCTGCCCCGAGGCGGCAAACGTGCACCGAGACGCTTCGACTCTCTAAAGTCTGGGCTGGACTTGGCGAGAAGGGACTGTGTCCGCTGGGACCCGGGTCCCACAGAGCTCGAAACCCCCTCCCCGTGAAGGCATCCGCGGCCTGTGGTCCTTGGTGTCCGCAAAAGGCATTCACCTGCGGAGAACCTGGGCCCAGGTGAGCGGGACCAGGCCCCACGGCAGGAGCCTAGGGAGGCCCCTGGAGCCACGGGGGCCAGGGGCCGGGCATTTTCCCGGGTGCTCTCTCGGGTCCCGGGTGCCCTCTCTCGCCCGGGGAGTGCCCACGCCGTCCCTTGACCCCCGCAGGACGCCTGCATCCCGCCATAAGCGGCCCACCTCCTCCACGGAGCACGGACACAGGGGGCCGGGGGTGCGAGCAAACTGGCCTACGTGGCGGCAAACCCGCAGACCCCTCCGTCCCGTCCCCGCCACTGCGAAGATCCCCCTGTTCTTCCATCCGTAAAGGGGTCCCCCTTTACGGATGGAAGAACAGGGGGGAGGCGCCCAGGAGATGGCCTTTTGTCCGAGCCGCGGCTGGGTGGTTTTCGGGCCAAGAGGCGGGGCCGCGCAGGCGCAGGCAGGCCCCCCCACCACAAGCATCCCTCCGGGCAACGTGCACCCCCCTTGAGATATCAGGCCAGGTCCACAGGGTCCCTGGGCTGGTGTCAGAGTTAACGGAAGCCCTCCCTGCCATCCAGAGGACCGTGCGTTTTCCCGTGGACCACACTTCCCAGCAGCTCTCCCACCCCCGCAGAGGCAGAGTGCCAGGGAAGAACTAGGGACCTGGGGCCGGGGAAGAGGGGCCGGCACGGTTCCGCGCCAGGTGGAGCGGGTCCCGGCGGGCGGGGTGGGCGGGGACCCTCGTCCACGGGACCGGTCCCTCCCGTGGGGGAGTCTGGCCCCGTGCCCCGCCTGGGAGGCTAAGAGCCTTGCTTCGCCTGCAACGCCCCCACCCTGCCACAAGGCGGCAGACTTGGACCCAGCCGCTTCAGCCCTCCAGTCTGTGCAGAACCACCCAAAAATGGAGTGTGACCGCTGCGACCTCAGTCCCCCAGAGCTCGAACCCCGACCTCTGTGAGGGAATCGGCGGCCTCCTGTCCTTGGCGTCCGCAAAAGGCATTCACCTGCGGTGAACCAGGGGCCTCGGGAGAGCAGGGCCAGGCCCCATGGTAGGAGCCCGGGGGAGGCAACGGCAGCCTCTGCGGCCAGGCCTCGGGCTCTCGCCGGGGCTCTCTCGGGGCGCGGGCACCCTCTCTCGCCTAGAGAGTGCCCACGCCGTCCCTTGACCCCAGCGAGACACCTGCTTCCCGTGACAAGAGGCCCCCTGCCTCCATGGAGCTTGGAACTCTGGGGCCGGGCTGCGGGTCACTGGGCTAAGTGGCTGGAAACGCGCAGACCCCTCCGTCCCGACCGCCCCACTGCGAAGATCCCCCTGTTCTTCCATCCGTAAGGGGGTCGCCCCTTACGGATGGAAGAACAGGGGGGAGGCCCCCAGGAGATGGCATTTGTCAGAGCCGCAGCTGGCCGGTTTCGGGCCGAGACGCGGGACCCGCAGGTAGAGGGCAGGCAGCCCCACCAGAAGCCTCCCTCGGGGCAACGGGCCCCACCCTGGACATCTCAGGCCTGCTTCACAGAGTCCCTGGGGTCCTGTCCGTGGAACTGGAAGCTCTCCCCGCCACCCAGAGGTCCGTTCCTTTGCCCGTGGACCACACTTGCCGGCGCGTCTCCCACCCCGGCAGAGGCAGAGTGCCAAGGGAGAACTAGGGACCCGGGGCCACGATGAGGGGCGGGCCAGGGTTCCGCGCCTGGTGGGCAGGGGCCCGGGCGGTCCGGACCCACGCCCAGGGACCCCGTCTCCCGGGGGGACTCGGGCCTGAGGCCTGCCTGGGGGGCTGAGAGTCTTTCTGGGCTCAAACGGCCCCACCCTGCCCCGAGGCGGCAAACGTGCACCGAGACGCTTCGACTCTCTAAAGTCTGGGCTGGACTTGGCGAGAAGGGACTGTGTCCGCTTGGGACCCGGGTCCCACAGAGCTCTAAACCCCCTCCCCGTGAAGGCATCCGCGGCCTGTGGTCCTTGGTGTCCGCAAAAGGCATTCACCTGCGGAGAACCTGGGCCCAGGTGAGCGGGACCAGGCCCCACGGCAGGAGCCTAGGGAGGCCCCTGGAGCCACGGGGGCCAGGGCCGGGCATTTTCCCGGGGTGCTCTCGGGTCCCGGGTGCCCTCTCTCGCCCGGGGAGTGCCCACGCCGTCCCTTGACCCCCGCAGGACGCCTGCATCCCGCCATAAGCGGCCCACCTCCTCCACGGAGCACGGACACAGGGGCCGGGGTGCGAGCAACTGGCCTACGTGGCGGCAAACCCGCAGACCCCTCCGTCCCCGTCCCCGCCACTGCGAAGATCCCCCTGTTCTTCCATCCGTAAAGGGGTCCCCCTTTACGGATGGAAGAACAGGGGGGAGGCGCCCAGGAGATGGCTTTTGTCCGAGCCGCGGCTGGGTGGTTTTCGGGCCAAGAGCGGGGGCCCGCGCAGGCGCAGGCAGGCCCCCCCACACACAAGCATCCCTCTGGGCATACGTGCCCCCCCCTTGAGATATCAGGCCAGGTCCACAGGGTCCCTGGGCTGGTGTCAGAGTTAACGGAAGGCCCTCCCTGCCATCCAGAGGACCGTGCGTTTTCCCGTGGACCACACTTCCCAGCAGCTCTCCCACCCCCGCAGAGGCAGAGTGCCAGGGAAGAACTAGGGACCTGGGGCCGGGAAGAGGGGCCGGCCACGGTTTCCGCGCCAGGTGGGAGCGGGGGTCCCGGCGGGCGGGTGGGCGGGACCCTCGTCCACGGACCGGTCCCTCCCATGGGGAGTCTGGCCCGTGCCCCGCCCTGGGAGGCTAAGAGCCTTGCTTCGCCTGCAACGCCCCCACCCTGCCACAAGGCGGCAGACTTGGACCCCAGCCGCTTCAGCCCTCCAGTCTGTGCAGAACCACCCAAAAATGGAGTGTGTCCGCTGCGACCTCAGTCCCCCAGAGCTCGAACCCCGACCTCTGTGAGGGAATCGGCGGCCTCCTGTCCTTGGCGTCCGCAAAAGGCATTCACCTGCGGTTGAACCAGGGCCTCGGGAGAGCAGGGCCAGGCCCCATGGTAGGAGCCCGGGGGAGGCAACGGCAGCCTCTGCGGCCAGGCCTCGGGCTCTCGCCGGGGCTCTCTCGGGGGCGCGGGCACCCTCTCTCGCCTAGAGAGTGCCCACGCCGTCCCTTGACCCCAGCGAGACACTGCTTCCCGTGACAAGAGGCCCCCTGCCTCCATGGAGCTTGGAACTCTGGGGCCGGGCTGCGGGTCACTGGGCTAAGTGGCTGGAAACGCGCAGACCCCTCCGTCCCGACCGCCCCACTGCGAAGATCCCCTCGTTCTTCCATCCGTAAGGGGGTCGCCCCCTTACGGATGGAAGAAACAGGGGGGAGGCCCCCAGGAGATGGCATTTGTCAGAGCCGCAGCTGGCCGGTTTCGGGCCGAGACGCGGGACCCGGCAGGTAGAGGGCAGGCAGCCCCACCAGAAGCCTCCCTCGGGGCAACGGGCCCCACCCTGGACATCTCAGGCCTGCTTCACAGAGTCCCTGGGGTCCTGTCCGTGGAACTGGAAGCTCTCCCCGCCACCCAGAGGTCCGTTCCTTTGCCCGTGGACCACACTTGCCGGCGCGTCTCCCACCCCGGCAGAGGGCAGAGTGCCAAGGGAGAACTAGGGGACCCGGGGCCACGATGAGGGGCGGGCCAGGGTTCCGCGCCTGGGTGGGCAGGGGCCCGGGCGGTCCGGACCCACGCCCAGGGACCCCGTCTCCGGGGGGACTCGGGCCTGAGGCCTGCCTGGGGGGCTGAGAGTCTTTCTGGGCTCAAACGGGCCCCACCCTGCCCGAGGCGGCAACGTAGCACCGAGACGCTTCGACTCTCTAAAGTCTGGGCTGGACTTGGCGAGAAGGGACTGTTGTCCGCTGGGACCCGGGGTCCCACAGAGCTCGAAACCCCCTCCCCGTGAAGGCATCCCGCGGCCTGTGGTCCTTGGTGTCCGCAAAAGGCATTCACCTGCGGAGAACCTGGGCCCAGGGTGAGCGGGACCAGGCCCCACGGCAGGAGCCTAGGGAGGCCCCTGGAGCCACGGGGGGCCAGGGCCGGGCATTTTCCCGGGTGCTCTCTCGGGTCCGGGTGCCCTCTCTCGCCCGGGGGAGTGCCACACGCCGTCCCTTGACCCCGCAGGACGCCTTGGCATCCCGCCATAAGCGGCCCACCTCCTCCACGGAGCACGGGACACAGGGGGCCGGGGGTGCGAGCAACTGGGCCTACGTGGCGGCAAACCCGCAGACCCCTCCGTCCCGTCCCCGCCACTGCGAAGATCCCCCTGTTCTTCCATCCGTAAAGGGGTCCCCCTTTACGGATGGAAGAAACAGGGGGGAGGCGCCCAGGAGATGGCTTTTGTCCGAGCCGCGGTCTGGGTGGTTTTCGGGCCAAGAGGCGGGGCCGCGCAGGCGCAGGCAGGCCCCCCCACCACAAGCATCCTCCGGGCAACGTGCCCCCCCCCCTTGAGATATCAGGCCAGGTCCACAGGGTCCCTGGGCTGGTGTCAGAGTTAACGGAAGCCCTCCCTGCCATCCAGAGGACCGGTGCGTTTTCCCGTGGACCACACTTCCCAGCAGCTCTCCCACCCCCGCAGAGGCAGAGTGCCAGGGAAGAACTAGGGACCTGGGGCCGGGAAGAGGGGCCGGCCACGGTTCCGCGCCAGGTGGAGCGGGGGTCCCGGCGGGGCGGGTGGGCGGGACCCTCGTCCACGGACCGGTCCCTCCCGTGGGGAGTCTGGGCCCGTGCCCCGCCTGGGAGGCTAAGAGCCTTGCTTCGCCTGCAACGCCCCCACCCTGCCACAAGGCGGCAGACTTGGACCCCAGCCGCTTCAGCCCTCCAGTCTGTGCAGAACCACCCAAAAATTGGAGTGTGACCGCTGCGACCTCAGTCCCCCAGAGCTCGAACCCCGACCTCTGTGAGGGAATCGGCGGCCTCCTGTCCATTGGCGTCCGCAAAAGGCATTCACACTGCGGTGAACCAGGGCCTCGGGAGAGCAGGGCCAGGGCCCCATGGTAGGAGCCCGGGGGAGGCAACGGCAGCCTCTGCGGGCCAGCGCCTCGGGCTCTCGCCGGGGCTCTCTCGGGGCGCGGGCACCCTCTCTCGCCTAGAGAGGTGCCCACGCCGTCCCTTGACCCCAGCGAGACCACCTGCTCCCGTGACAAAGAGGCCCCCTGCCTCCATGGAGCTTGGAACTCTGGGGCCGGGCTGCGGGTCACTGGGCTAAGTGGCTGGAAACGCGCAGACCCCTCGTCCCGACCGCCCCACTGCGAAGATCCCCTGTTCTTCCATCCGTAAGGGGGTCGCCCCTTACGGATGGAAGAACAGGGGGGAGGCCCCCAGGAGATGGCATTTGTCAGAGCCGCAGCTGGCCGGTTTCGGGCCGAGACGCGGGACCCCGGCAGGTAGAGGGCAGGCAGCCCCCACAGAAGCCCTCCCTCGGGGCAACGGGGCCCCACCCTGGACATCTCAGGCCTGCTTCACAGAGTCCCTGGGGTCCTGTCCGTGGAACTGGAAGCTCTCCCCGCCACCCAGAGGTCCGTTCCATTGCCCCCGTGGACCACACTTGCCGGCGCGTCTCCCACCCCGGCAGAGGCAGAGTGCCAAGGGGAGAACTAGGGACCCGGGGCCACGATGAGGGGCGGGCCAGGGTTCCGCGCCTGGTGGGCAGGGGCCCGGGCGGTCCGGACCCACGCCCAGGGACCCCCGTCTCCCCGGGGGGACTGCGCCTGAGGGCCTGCCTGGGGGGCTGAGAGTCTTTCTGGGCTCAAACGGCCCCACCCTGCCCCGAGGCGGCAAAACGTGCACCGAGACGCTTCGACTCTCTAAAGTCTGGGCTGGACTTGGCGAGAAGGGACTGTGTGCCGCTGGGACCCGGGTCCCACAGAGCTCGAAAACCCCCCTCCCCGTGAAGGCATCCGCGGCCTGTGGTCCTTGGTGTCCGCAAAAGGCATTCACCTGCGGAGAACCTGGGCCCAGGTGAGCGGGACCAGGCCCCACGGCAGGAGCCTAGGGAGGCCCCTGGAGCCACGGGGGGCCAGGGCCGGGCATTTTCCCGGGTGCTCTCTCGGGTCCCGGGTGCCCTCTCTCGCCCGGGGAGTGCCCACGCCGTCCCTTGACCCCCGCAGGAACGCCTGCATCCCGCCATAAGCGGCCCACCTCCTCCACGGAGCACGGACACAGGGGGCCGGGGTGCGAGCAACGGCCTACCGTGGCGGCAAACCCGCAGACCCTCCGTCCCGTCCCCGCCACTGCGAAGATCCCCCTGTTCTTCCATCCGTAAAGGGGTCCCCCTTTACGGATGGAAGAACAGGGGGGAGGCGCCCAGGAGATGGCTTTGGTCCGAGCCGCGGCTGGGTGGTTTTCGGGCCAAGAGGCGGGGCCGCGCAGGCGCAGGCAGGCCCCCCCACCACAAGCATCCCTCCGGGCAACGTGCCCCCCCCCTTGAGATATCAGGCCAGGTCCACAGGGTCCCTGGGCTGGTGTCAGAGTTAACGGGAAGCCCTCCCTGCCATCCAGAGGGACCGTGCGTTTTCCCGTGGACCACACTTCCCAGCAGCTCTCCCACCCCCCGCAGAGGCAGAGTGCCAGGGAAGAACTAGGGACCTGGGGCCGGGAAGAGGGGCCGGCCACGGTTCCGCGCCAGGTGGAGCGGGTCCCGGCGGGCGGGTGGGCGGGACCCTCGTCCACGGACCGGTCCTCCCGTAGGGGAGTCGGGCCCGTGCCCCGCCTGGGAGGCTAAAGAGCCTTGCTTCGCCTGCAACGCCCCCACCCTGCCACAAGGCCGGCAAGACTTGACC